>NC_040889.2:7422595-7722595 GCF_900634795.4 Betta splendens | reverse complement strand
TTGTGGACTCGCAGGACGCGACATCAAGTGTTAATTTGGTCCTCGACGCAGCGCTCAGGCCAGGGGTGAGCAGGCGACAATTAGGCCCCTAATTAGGCTGAACACGCGGGACTTTGTGTAAATGTGATTTGTGTGCGATCTGAACGCACACGCTCACATTCTGCTGCGTACACAGTCAAGACAAAGTGTACCGAGTTTGTCTAAATGCTGACTGCCATAGTTTTAAACACATTGGAATCCTAATTTCCATCCGAGCGCTGCTTGGTGGGCTGAGCACGTCGTTTCTGAAGTTCACTCTTTGATGGAGAGTAGCCTCTAAATGCTGTACTGCAAGAATAGTTTTGGTTCTATTACCAGCAGTTTCAACATTAGTCTTTTTACATCACCCCTGTTTAAGTTGAGTGTTAATAAGGTTGCAGAACTGCCCTCAATCATTCGAAATATAGCAAGAGATATAAAAATGAGAAGGAATCCCTTAGCTCCTGATGCGCGATTACAGTATGCTTGCAGTTCTTTGTATTTGATCATCTCCTCTCTTGCCATTCGTTTTATTAGCTGATTAAAAGATCGAGTCCTGCTTTTTAAAATAGTTCTTGAAATTGGAGTGGTCAGTACAAGGTTGCGGTGGACTCCTAATATCTTTTCTCCTGTAATTTCAGCGGATTGGTTGGATTGTGTTACAGCATTTCATGTGGTGAATTATTCAAGGCACTAAGCAGCACTTTAGGCCAGTTTCCCCCAGTTGGGATCTTTGATTGGGAAAACGGGGCCTGATTTGTGAACGATAGCCCCAGGGCTGCTGGCCTAAGGCGTGCTGGGGGGTGGGGGGTGGATGGTGGTGGTAGTGGGGGGGCACTGGCCTTCAAGCCCCTCCTGGCCCCAGGGATGTGTGGTCCGGCGATGGCCACCAGGCCTTCCGGCCCTCCAAGAAAGACAGTCCTTGGCCGTCCGCCCCTATCAGCTGCGCCTCGGGAAGTGAGGTGTGATGCAGGAGTGGCTCCGCAGAGAGTATGAGACGGATGAGGCACTTTCTGAGCAGCGTCTCTCCCCTCAGCCAGAGTCTCCGTCTCCCACGGCTGCCTGGGCAATTTGTCGGTCGACCTGCCAGGAGCAGAATGCAAATCCTCACTGGAGGAGATGCACGAGGGCCTCAGCGCCTGCCAGCTGTGTGTGTGCGTATACGCGCATGTGTGTGTGTGTGTGTGTGTGTGTGTGCGTGTGTGTGTGTGTGTGTGTGTGTGTTGCCCGGCAGTCTTTTCTATAACAGCCTAACAGGATAACTGTCATCAAGACCTCAGTGTATCTGTGCGTGTGTGTGTGTGTGTGTGTGTGTGTGTATCATCTGGCTGCTGTTGTAACACAGTTTCTTTCTCCCCCTCTTTCTGTCTGAGCTGAGACACGACTCTCCTTCACTGCTCATCAACCCACCGCTCCTAATTTATAGATGGGCATAAAAACTCTGTATTTTCACTCACCCTGCCCACCTTCCGCCTACCTCTGCATAGCACCAGCATGACAAATTAGGACACATGCTGTTAACCATGTAAAAGTTTTCTTTTTTTCCCCTTCTCCCCTCCATCTTCCTAGCACCTATGTTTCAACTTCCTGTCCCCTCTTCTGACAATGGCTTCACACACACAGTAGCAGCGTCAGCCTGTAAATGACTCGTCTGGTGCTGGTAATGCCCTGCGCCCCTTGGGTCAAGTGCTGCTGTTGACGTGTCGGAGTTGAACCAAAACAGCACGGGGCGGAGGACGGAGTGCTGCGAATGGCGACGCGAGCATCCCGGTGATCTCCAGACAGCGCAGAGTTCAGACAAGTTTTCAAGACGAGTCTGCACACAAGATGAAAGTGATCTTCAGCGCTCTCATCTCATCTTCACCGCAAATACCACCTGGCTCAATCTGTGCTGTCAGCACTTTTTATCTAAAGAATTAATACTTTTTTTCTGGTCAGATAGTGGTACTTTATTCGTTGTGGTTTGCCCGGAGTCCACCGCATCTTCGGATGGTGAAAGATTCGAAGGCACGGATAAAAGGCACTTTTCTAATCAACATTTTTTTTTTCCTGAAGCACTTCTTTCTTTTAAAAGCTGTTTTTCATTATTTATAAGTGTTCTGAAGGTGCTACTGAGCTGATTTCTTTCACGAGGCTGATATGAGGCCAATGAAGCTTGCAGAATTGATTAGATAAGCTTGGAAATTACAATGTCGAGCACGCATTGCTCTGAAATGTGCTCTAAAATACTCTCAGCGCAAATATTAATACCTAAGGCGTATAAGCACATATTTGAATGCAGTGGGGAAGTTGATACATAAAGTTTTATGAAGGGTCCAGTATGCGTCGTCATATACAGTATTGATCAAATAAAATATTACCCCTCCTTTCTTAATGTCAATGGATTCAGAGTGATGGAAGTGCAATCACAGTTTCATCATTAGCAGTTGAACATTCAGAGCTAATCTGCTTTGCTGAATTATTCTGAAAGATGTTAATCAAATATACGAAAGCATATTTGAAATATTTAACCAAACCATATTAATGAAGATCAAAGGGTGGGATGTTTTTAGCGGATGTAATGTGAAAGACCTGGGTAATAGCTGGGTCCATAGGAGCACATGAAACACTTTGTCTTCTGCTAAATATTTCATGCGTGGTACCTGTTGTATGCGGCTTAATGAGCTACGGGGGGAAAAAAGGTGATTTATCATGCAAAGTTTTCAAAGGAAATGCAAATTCAGATACACACACGGAGGAACACACATTCCTTGCAATTTTGTTCGACACGTTTTTTTTTTTCTCCTCAAGTAGCGCAGCCGTAGCCACGCCGCATTTTCCAGGGTGAATATTTTAGCCCTGAAGAAAAGCAAACTCGAGCGAGAGCAAAAATCAGGGGTCAATGGTGTGTCTTTTAAGAAACTTTCCCTCTCTTCGCCTTTCTACTCCTCTCCCGCGCTCCCTTGAATACTAATCTCAGCAGGGAGAGCGAGGGATGACAGGAACATTGTGGGTGTCTGTGTGTCAGGCTGAGGGGTCAGCTGTGGAAGACTCGTGTTAATGTTTGCCTATTAATAAAATTTACCCTCACTTACTGTCGACTTCTTTCAACAACTGGGTGTGTTTTGTTTAAAGGACGTTTTTATTTTAATATTATGTGTTTGTTGTATTTAACACATCACAACTAGAATCATGGCACTTGTGCATTATAATAATGTATAGAGGTAGACGGCAAATGTATTTTAACTTGTCCTGTATTATTATTACTAATAATGAGTAATAAATATTAATGATTCCATGAGTCAACTTTTGATATAAAGAAATAAAGGCTAATAAACTTTTTAAATAGATACATTTTGAAGTTGGCGAAATTGAAAGATGCTTAATTGAACAACAGTGTAACTACTGAGTACTCGACAGGTTGCTGTGCTGTCAGATACTGTACCCTCTGCATGTTTCAGACCAATAGGGAGAGCGTTCGTAGGGGATGCATTAAGGGAAAGGGACATGCATAGCACTAGGCCCGTCCAGGCTGACGTGAACGTGCGCGTGGGAAGATGAAGTGAAACGGTTGATTCCAGTGCTACGGAGCAGCGGGAGCTATAGGAGAAGGCCAGGGCACCGGTAAGAAAGTGACAATCGTCAGGTGATTAGAAGGACTCGGAGGCCGGGCAGACCTACAAAATGAATAACGGTGCACCCCAAACTGCGCCATAAGGCTCAATGGTTTGTGATTTGCAAGTTGATAAGACAAGAAGATTAATAATGCTGCATGATAATGGCTGGCTGAAGCTCAGCTGGGGAGATGGTAATGATGGGATATTGCTGTAGGAGCAGTTCACTGAGCCACAGTGGAGTGAGGGAAAGACAGAGGAAGGAGAGATGGAGAGAGAGACAGACCGATGGGGGGGTGTAGCTGCAGCCACATGGGAGGAAAAAAAGCACTCATCCCAATTGGCCCTCAGGATATGAGAGTTTGAAAAATGAGAATGCAGTTATCATTTTAATTAGATATAAAGTTTATATATATATATATATATATATATATATATACACACACACACACACACACACACACACACACACACACACACACACACACACACACACTTGGGTGTGTATGTAGAATTTTGCTGAAATAAGGAATTCAAAGAACGTATGTATTTTGCAGTGCACCGTCCCGTCGTAATTCCTGAATGACAGGTTTGTTAATTTGCTTTTTTCCTGCCAGGTTGGGGCCTTGCAGCAGGCGATCAGGGCCGGAGCTGGAGGTGAGAAGGTAAATCATCAGCAGCACCTGTGCTCCCAGGCACATTACACAAAGTAGACACACGCACCAGCACGCGCCAAGCACATCATCACGTATTTGTCCGTAACTTTGCAAAGGAACCGGCTTGTTTCCCCCTCTCATCAACAGAAACGTCTAATTTCCCTCAGAGAAAGTCTTATCTCCCCTTGAATTTCTCCATTTTTAATGATTTCCTCTGATCATGACAAGCTGTTAAACGCTGTGATCTGGTTCCGCTGTTTTCCTGGAACATCTTGAGCGCTGTTGACTCGTCTGTTTACACCTCACACAAACATTTTGTCAGATCCTGATTCATCCTAATTGCACCACTTTGTCAGTGCCTGTTGATGATCTTCTGCTTCTCCCTTCACTCGGTCTCTCACCGCTGCCGCTTTGTTTTTTCGACAGCAGACGTGCCGGATCGTCTTAGATGTTGAAGGAAACGCCTTTCATCTCCAAGGAAAGTCATGGTTACGCAATCTGTTGATAAAGATAAGCCAGTTGTTAGAGAGAGAGGTGTTGTTGGTTACTTTGCGTGTGCTGCAGCGTTTCCCCCATTCCCACATCCCAAAAGTTAGGAGCAAACTCCGACAGGTTAATTTAAAGTGACATCTGTGTGCCCTGAGCTCCAGACATTCACACGGGAGTCAGCAACGCTCATGAAAATCACATATATGAGGAACGTGTGCGATGCCGCTGGTGCTGATCACGCTGCCAGAGGAGCTGTTTGTCTAAAGTGGGACTGACACTCCGCCGGGGGCCCCAGTGGTCACCCCCTTATCGCCGACATGACACCAAGCGGAATGAGCCACATTAGGGACGCGGAGACGCACGCGCGCAGCGCTCCGGCAGTTTACACCCAATAAACGCTCATGATATGCGTCCCGAACGAGTCCTCGTACCCCCCCCCCACCCCCCTTTCTTGTCTCGCGTCTTCCTAGATTTCCAGCGCAGTAAGCGCTGATAACTGATGACGAGAGGAAAGACGTGACAGTGTCAATAACCATAATCGTCCCGCGGTAGGAAATAATGGAGCGTGTGCGCCGCGTCGGCCCTACATGCCTTCAATATCCTCTAATAAAATGAAGTGGGAAGACGTAGCCCCCAAAAAAGACAACAATCAATAAGGCCATCTAATGATAAATACGAAATTGCCATGTGGAGTGAATATTATTTTCCCTCTCTGAGGATGCTGAGCAGATTATTAGGATGAAGGGGAGAAGCCTATTTCTATGTAAATGGGAGATTGATTATATTTATTTGCTGGCAGAGGGGCTGTGAACAGCTTGCCTGTGGGACGCGCGCACACTCGGCGTCACGCTCGCACAAGAAGAGTGAGCGACGTCCGCCGAGGGTTTCAGGCATCAGACAGCTGTTTTTTCTGTCTGTTCTGCGTCCAGGCCCTTGTGACGGAGGACGGGAATAATGCAGGCAAGACAGAGGGAGAGCGAGATCAGTCTTCTGGCTGCCAGCTCCAGCAGGGCTCACCTCTCCAGAATATTCTAATTACCAGCCCTCCTCATTACAGATGCCATGTCAATGAGGGGGAGAGGGAAGGAAAAAAGGGAGAAAGAGAACTTCAAGCAGAGAGGAGCAATTCTGTAATTTCTTAATCACTTTTTTGGCAACCTTTGCATGTGCCCTGGTTAATGCCACAAATTGAATGTTTCTTTGGTTTCTCTCTAAATAGGCTATCACGCCGTTGCGGCGGCGCTTAGCAAAATCTATTATTGTCATTTGCATAGGGGCCTTTTTAGTGGCAGGATCCTACAGAGGGGTGAAGAACAAAGAGCTCATGAGGGAGAAAATAGGACAGAAATGATCCGGCGCTGCCTTCAAAATGTGACGTCAGGTCCCTAATGAAATCTTTTGACTGAGAACATAGCAAATGGTGGAATCTATATCTGACACTTAATGGTTTGCATAGAAATTAGACACAGGGAGCGGGCAAAGGACCCCCGTTCGCTTGATGTCCCCTGATTAATTTACAGCACTTTTGTTACGTCGGCATCGTCCAAAATAAATTAACCACGCTGGAGATATCAGAGGAGGAGTGGGGGGTGGGGGGGATGCAATTTATTAGAGAAAAAAAAGTGAGATGAGATTAAATAAAATACGTAATTGACAGAAAAAGTCACCAAGCACAAGCGCCGGTCTCCATTGTCGAAAGGGAAGCGAGAGTATGTGTTTGTAGGGGAGGACGTAAGAGGGAGAAATAAAGAACGAGCGATAGAGAGGAAGAGCTGGCCACTTGATTTCCTATGAAAATTAATCGGCTATCAAACAATCTTGGTCTGCCGAGGATGATTATACAGCAGGGGCAGGGACGGTGGGGGGGGTGGGGGGCGAGTGAGAGTAAGCGGGGGAGAGAGAGGGAGAGAATGCCCTTTGTGTAGGTGAAATGTGTCGGGGACTGTCATCGTAATATACCTCAGTGAAATGAAGGTTAATTCTGATGTACAGCCTGCATGGCCGTCATTATCGGCGAATCATGAAAATAAATTAAGCCACTGAAATAGATACTCCTCTGGTACGCGGCAGGGATCTCATGAAGGATGGACGGCTGAACTTTACAGATTATTATTGGGAAATAGTGCCAAATTCAATTAATGCACCTAAAAGACACCTTTATAGAGGGCAGCCATAATTTAAATGACAGCAGGGTGTAATTTTGCTTGTTATAAGTCAAATTTGCAGAGTTTCATGTTTCGTGCGTTTTTCTCCTTCCCCTTTTCCAATTTACTCCACACCCTCCCTTTTATTTTATTTATTTTTTGTGTGTGCCTAGGAATTTTCTTGTCCTCGTTCCAAGAAAATTCCTGAATAGACTAGAAAAACACTTTGTGTCGCGCTCTACTGGAAATTCAAAGAAAATAAATAAAAAAAACACATCCCGGGCTTTTTTACTATAACGCCCACCCTTCATCTGTTGGCGTGTCTCACAGTATATTTACAGTAATCCTCTGCGGCAGATCCTGCGTTGCCCCTCCGCTTCCCCACCTCGCCGTGCAGGACCCCCCGCGCAGACAAAACCCCACCAAGCATACAGATTCCAGAGCCTTTATGCAGATCCACCCCACCTTGAAAACTGAATGAGAGCCTAATGAACTGGGTAAACGGTCGACCTCTCACCTGCACACAACGGAGACAGAAGCCAGCGGCTTAATCCAGGCAGGTGTCTGACAAGAGGGCGAACACAGTGTGGGACGTATCGCGCTGACCCTCGCTCAGACCTTCCTTATCTATTAATCTACACCCCTCTGTAACAGGAGGGGTGAATTAACACCTCAACAGGGCAGGGGGCTTTTGATTAACACACATCACCTCACCAAGCCGCCGCCTGCCCGCCAAAATAAAAGACCAGGAGATAGGGGAGCGACTCGCGCGTCCCCACTTGCAAACACGTAGCAGTCTGCGCCAGCTGCAGCTCGCACATCTGTCTGCATGTCTGTAACCTTGGTTTTATACAGCGGGGTTTAACATGGCCGCTCCTGATGTTTAATGGCAGCTTTCTGAATAAGCAGGAAAATAACGTGCATGTTAAATAAAAACGGTAGGAGAGAAGTTCCAGCCTGCTGAGCCCCTCTGTCGAGCCGCCCGGTCCCTCTGCTGTTAAATTTGACACAAATCGTCTGGCCCCCATCTAAACAGAGGCCATGTTAAATATTTATATGCCTGTTTTTTTATTTTATGGAACATTTGCGCCATGCAAAATAGAAACTGAACTAGTTGCGTCTTTATGGCGCATGAAACATTTGAATGGGTTAAGGAGCGAGCTGGCAAGAATGCTGTATATTGAAAATTGCGTCATAAAAAGCAGAAGAGCAGCGCGAGAAAATAGGTGGATAGAAACTATTCATGTAAAAGTTATTAAAAGTAAAAATAAAAAAAAAATAGACAAATTGCCTTATTCCATTTTCATTCCATTGAAGAAAGGCAAATAAGAGTAATTGCCCTTCAGGTTAGGATGTAGTAATTTAGACTTTTAAAACCGTTGGTGTCATCTTTGTTTAATCTCACCAATGGCAAGAAATCATATCCGCTCTTTTTCCAAACCCAAACACACACAAATCTTCACTTCCTTCCTCCTCTTCTTCTCCAGACGCTGTCTCCCCTTCTTTCTCCAGCCTTTCAATTCTCCCCTTTCCCGGTTCTAACGCTTTAAAGAATCCTTCCACTATCATTATTAGTATTGAACTCATTTCTAAATTCAGAAATTGGCTAAGGAAGATCATTCATTGCAGCAGATAGTAAAATCAATAGCTTTTGTGTCAGGCGGCAGGGTCTGTCTCCGTCTCTCAGGGTGGGTTGGCGCTCTGCGTGTGTGCGCTCTGTGCGAGTGTGTGTCTGCGCGCTGGAGTACAGTACAGAGTGCAGACAAAAGGAGAGTGAAAACTGGGGGAGTGGGGCCACCTCTTGACGGCACGGATACACAGTCTCACACACACGCACAGGTTTTACTGTATCACTTCTAGCTGGCCTGCATGTCCACACACTCATAGAAATACAAACACAGTTTATACACAGTAGAGAGTTTTATTTATTTACTAACACTGTTATTTCTTACTCTGTAATTGGTCCTTTCATTTCCAAGATTTAGGTATGATCAAATACATACACACATTAGCTTAATTATTTGATTTGATTTTCTGCATCAACACACGTTGAATACATTTATACGCCATCACTTTTTTTTTGGTGCTTTTTGCAGGCGGAGCCCAGTGACGGAACAAGGACAGCTTATCCCAAAGAGAGTCAAATCAATCAAGTCCTTTTAATCACCACTCTGCTTTTATAGTGTGGCAGTAATGATGGAAGCCTATGTAGGGGCAATCCCCTAAGACCCCCACCCCCACCAACGCACCGCCACCTCCCCCTATGCGGCTCAGGTTGGAGTCCACACGTACACACACAGTCAACTCTGATGATTTTCATTTCTCAATTACATTATCTTATTAACCAATCAATTGCCGGCCTTATCAATAATTAATGTCCCCACAACTATTAGAACATAGATTAGATTAAACGCCAGTCTCTTGTCTCCCTTCTTTGATACTTTTAACTGGGCTCTTCATTTAATACAAGCATATATATATATATATATATTAAAACTTTGTTGTTTTGAAACATGATTAAATAATTTTTATAATGTTTTTTTTGTTTGCTTTTTAAACATTGATTTAGACTAGACTGGAATCAAAAACAAAAGCGACGAAAATTTACATAATTCTCATGGTACGAATAATTTAAAATCTTCAGTTATGTAATTAATTTTATTCAAATACAATTTTACATTTATTGTCGTAATAAACCTGCTGGCATGCATTTTTTTAGAGACTAAACACCAGATTAAAGGGCTGTTTTGGCAGCGCTGTGCCCAGCTCTGGCACGCGCTGCTGCTCCCGCTGACTGCCAGACGAGCGCTCGGAGGGGTGTGGAGCGCGCGCTCGCCGATCGATGTCTCACTCTGCTCGGCCCAGCTGTTGCTGTTGTTGCTCACGCAGAGCGGCTTTGTCTGGGCGCCGCCAAAAACAACTGGTAACAACTGTTTACCGTCTGCCGCCTCGGGCCTGAGCCGGGGCCTTGAACTCATTACGAGCGGCGGCAGCCGCCAGTAGCGCGTGCTGCGAGGCTGCTAATGTGAACCACTTCAGCCGAACAGAAGTGGTGTGAAGGGTGGGAACTAATATTGAATTATCTGGATGCCTTTAGCTTGTATAGGACAGGGTGCATATTGTATGCAGACAAACCTGATGAAGACACATTGGCGAGTAAATGGAAGACAGCTGTTACTGTAATTATAACCGTTTATTATTTACACACGCTGGATCTAAAAATTCGTATTGTAATTGTTGGAGGCTACATTAGGAAACTGGACGGGTCGCTCATTTCACCCCCTCTCTCTCCCCCCTCCCTTTCCTCCTTAGCCAGGCACAGCCACATCTGTCAGCACTCAGAGCCCGGTGGCGAGGTGGAGCGAGCAGAGGGCCCGGTATGCAGCAGGGCCGGCCCAGGAGACGGTGGAAGCTGCTCAGCTCGCTGCGGCCGCCTTGTTTATTCGCCCTGACCTCGCATTCTCTCCGAGGCCACACGACCTGCCGCTGTGAAAGGAGCCATTGTCCTGCAAGAGAAGTCTGTTACAAGTATTTGCTGGGGGGGGGAGTGCGGCGCTGTGGCCCACAGCCAGACAGACCCGAGCTGTAAAATTTTTTGGAATTAGCCGCCTCCACCCCCGTTCCTTTTAACTGGGGTTCAAATTATACCCCCACGTTTTTATTAATGAGATCACACTGTCACAGATTATTAGTCATTTAATAGCCTTAACATCAGCGTCCTGTGATTTCCTTTGGCCTAAATTTATCCCATATTTCAGCATTTTAACAGAGCATGCAGCACGTGTGCAGGGACGGCACATGCAATGACATCAGTGCATTACAGCGGTACGAGTTCATTTGCAATTTTAAGCAAACATGCTAATTTGCTTCCACGTTTCCTACTTTGTGTACGACATCATATTTAACAACCAAGCCCATGTTTTTATACAGAAAAATCTGGAGCACATCCCTGTACTACATTTCTTATTCCACAGGGTCCCCCTGTTAGGTCACTAGTAACAAATGCATTTTCAAAAAGGCTGCATAAATTCTACCCCCCCCCCCAATATGGGTTTTCTTGAAAATGCCATACAGGCTTTAGCAGGAATAAATCTGCTGGTTTCCATCATGCTTGCCTTTTTACCCTTGCAGCTGGACCAGGCGGACACCCTCACCGGCGCATTGACATGCAACAACGCTAATGGTGGCCGGGACAGGAGGGCCTAATCTTCACTAACTGACAAGATTTAAATTGAGGAGACATCTTCCGCTGATTAGCTCCCACACCCACAATTATCCAACTGGGGTGTCAAGCAAGGTTTAACATCTCCACTGATTCTGCTCTCCTGAGACATTCGGGAGGCAATGCAATCGCTTTTAATAACTGCCTCGCTCCCTCCCTCCATCCCTCGCTCGCCCCTTCTCCTCCTCGACGCCCAATGCTCCTTGTGCAGTGCAGCATTCGTGCCCCCCCCCCTTTCTATTTCTCTTTTTTTCTGCCTCTGTTTCTCTCTCTCTCTCACCTTCCTCCATTCACCCTCCCCGCAGCCCCCAGTTCCCAGCCATTCAAGTTCCCTTCAAAATTAACCTTTCCTGCAAAAATATAATTTCTCACAAAATGAACCACACTGAGCGATTTTTTTTATCTCAAATAATTTATTCAAATTGCCCAACTCAGAACAGCAGAGAAATCTGTACGCTGAGTGGACCCCACAATTTGGATCTATCTCATTTCTCTCCTCTAAAGCCAGAGGAGAGAGAAAGTTTATGTACCTTGCTGTCTTCTGGCAAATAAGGGGACGGCTTTGCCTCCACCTTCTATCCCCAGTGCTCTGGCAGCGGTATCCCCCTCGAGTGTACACCTTATTAAAATTCATCTGATCTGAATATTTTTGCAAATATAGTCTGATTGCTCACCATGACATGAAACATCCCTGTGTGTTATTTTAATCACACGCACCCCAACGGGCAACGTATATGATGGCTGTGACATTGAAGTCCTCCACTGCTTGACCCCATTTTATGAGTGCACGTCATTTTAGGAGAGACCGGTGGGCGGTGGGGGTGGTTTGGAAGTTACCTGGAATGATGGACACGCTTGATAATTCTTCCCTCTTTTTTCTTCAAATGTTCACACAGCATCAGCTCAGCTTAAAGCCCCTCTCAATCACACTGACGCACCCCCCCCCCCTCCTGCTTCCCTCTCCCTCTAATGAACTGTTTTCTTCTGGTGATGGAACGGGGACACAAAGCAATGTGATTAATAATTTACTGTTTAGTTTTACTAATTGATCTGTTTTGGGAGCCAGGATAAAAGTGGGGATGCATCCTCGGCACACAATGCCTTTCATATGGCATTTATCCACAAGGCACAACCGGCTCCCTCAAGATGAATAATGAACTAAACAAGATCAAATAATTATCACATGGGAGCAGCAGAGAGAACTCGCTCACAAACACGACCGAGTTTACCTTAGATTCTTCCCGCACATCACACAACAGAGTCGGAGCAAGAAGTGTGCACCGAGGCAGGTTGTCATGTGCAACAGAAGCCACAGTGAGGTCTTGCAAGGACAGCGCTCATGATTAGTTTCAGTGTTTGTCAGAAACTTTTCCTCGTCGCTGTTTTTATTACGGTGTTGCTTGTCGAGTTATGACCTTATGTTTACTTTTCCTTCACCAAGTCTCCGTTTCCTTTTCTATACAGCACTGCCAGAAGAATCCACGAACAACATCCTCTGGAGTCAAGGTTAGTGTAAACTTTCACTGGTGGCAAAGCCAGAGAGACTTCTGCAAAATTATTAACAATCCACAACATCGAACAAAATGTGACTGACACATTTACTTTTTATTCAAAGAACTACTGAACTAGAGTTGGTTTCCATTCTAAAGAGAGCGGCCCCTTTAGGACACGAGTCTGACCAGTCCTAATGAAACACATCACTCAGTTTTTCAGGAGCTATAGTAAGAGAATAGGCTTCCTAGATAATTTAGAGCAGTCTATGTCACGACAGTGAATATTTGAATTGAACTATTCATTTTAATTAAACTAAATCTGAACTCTTGTACTTCAAATTGTCTTCCATACGTGGCCCCAGTCAGTCATAACAACTCAGCGTAGCCAGTGAAGTGCTTCCTGCTGGAACAAATTCCGGCTCCTTTCCCTCCTGAACCTCTCCACAGCATTGTCATGGAAAAAGTAGACGGGCCCGAGGCGTCCCGCTGGCTCACCTGGGGAATGAGCATACCACGTGTGACGTCACTCCTGAACAAAAAGGAAATCTTAGAAAAGCAGGAGGAAAGTGAGTAGAATAACACTTCTGCATAAATACTTACTTACACTGCATCCTATTGTATGAACTTAAAACATTTAGTTTGAAGCATTCCAACATTTATTTACTTCACACCGAGCTGTACTTGCTTGTGAGCCATTGTCAACTGATGGAGAGGACCACGGGTGAGACGAGTGAACGAGCTGTATTTATCTACAGCACCTTAACGCTGAGGGGGGATAAAAAATGAAATGAGAAACATTCTTTCCTAGATGCGTGCTGGTCGAGAACGGGGGGGGGGGCTGAACGTCTCGTTGATCTGTTCGCAGACGAGCCACGTGTGCGTTCCCCGGTCTGTACGACTGAATTAAAGCCACAGTTTATTGTTTTGCATTACGCCCTGCTGGACCACTGAAGCTAATGCGCTTCCTCCGCCACCGTATCTGTAATGGTTATAGCTGTTAGCTTGTAAATAAGGTTTAATACGCTGAGCCAGTGTGTGTGTGCATCCGCATGCTCACAGTGGTCCCTCATAAATATCCCCATGGCTGGGTAGAGAGTGTCATTATGTGGTAGCTGCAAGTAACATATGATTAAAGCACTAACTAAATGCCCATATCATTACCCTATTAGCATATGACATATATGTGTATAGGTGCCTGCTTAATTAGCGTTGATTGATTGGAATCAATGACTGTAAAGTAGGGGGCTACAGTATAAGGGGGCAGGGTTTGTGGGTGGCTAAGTAGGGTGTCTTGTGAAAGTATCCAGAATTAAAGCGGAGATAGTCCTCTTATTTCTGATTTGATTTGGCTTAGCTGTTAAACACGCGCCTGCGTCCCACCCTGCACCCCCCCCTTCCCCCACAACTCCAAGAAGTAGTAGCCTAATTTTGTCATGGATGTTACACAGACACCCGCGTGAATCAGTGCTGGTTGTCATAATTATGTTAACATAGGGGATATTAAGCGAGACAGGCCTGTTTCCAAAGGTGAAGCTGTGGAATCACCCCGGCGCTCCACAAACCTCCGTGTCAATCACGCGGGCGATTCATATTCAACCAAAGTCAAGCGCATCTGCCTGGATGCATTATTTATGTCGGAAATAAGCAGCTTAACCGAATCATGCTAGCAGCTATTAGCAGGAGACACACACCTATCTCGTCCGCTGTCTCTCTTTGGAGGTAATGTTTGAAGTCTAAATAACACAAGTTTGATTGGTCCCATGGACGCGAAAGAGATCCCACTGAAGTGCGCTGGAACAAAGATATATATGTGTGTTTGTAGTTGTCATTAGGCTGTGTATCTCTCTCTCTCTCTCTCTCTCTTCCCTCCATCCCTCTTCTCACGATCTCTCTGCGGGCCAAATAACCACGGAGGTTAGCGTTCCAGAGTTACGGCTCTATCCTCCTGTCATGATGCTAAGGCTCTGTTTTAGATCAGCCGCCCCCGCCACACCTGATGGACAGCTCTAAGGATGAATGTAACATGAATAAAAACGCCGCTGTTGACTGTACAAAGGCTTGTGTTGATAAACCGAAGCTTGCGCTAAGATGAAGGAAGGGTGTGAAGGGGGGGTCAGGGTTGCGAGGGGGTTAAGCTTTGCCAGGTCCAGAGGGGGAGGTAAGTGAGTGTCGTCCTCCTCCTCACTGTTATATATATATTCTCCATCTCCACTTTTCAAATATGTCTCATTCATAATAGAAACGGATCTCTGTTTTGCATCTACTACTGACAGTTTTAGTGTTTCCCTTTTTTCCTTCTCTTTCCTCTCCCTCACTTCAACCTCTGGCTGATGTCCCGGTTACTGTGCTGCGGGAGAGTGTGGCTGTCTGCAATCCAGACGAAGTCCCACTCGACTCCGAGCAGAGGCCTCTGATCTGCAACCTAGTTCTAGTTTTGTCTCGGCAGAAAGGACACAGGTTTATTACAGATAAAAATATCACAAAGTGCTTTTAGCCCATTCCGTTCGCTATCACTGTCACGCTGTGAGTTACAGGTGGACAGTGACAGTGAATCATTTCCTTTTTTTTAAGTGGGACAGGGAAAATATACTGGACCGGCACACACATAAACACCTGCACTTACACTCATCCTCATAAAGTCAGATGCAACAAAGCCGCATCAGGTGGTCCCTACAGGTTACCCGTCATCAAGCCTAAATACAGCCCTCTATCAGGGGCAGGCCTCCATTTACGTACACACACACACACACACACACACACACACACACACACACACACACACACACACACACACACACACACACACACACACACACACACACACACAAACACACACACACACACACACACTGTAACCCTGGCAGCCTAGCACAGTCTGCCTTTTACCCCTGCTTATTTAGATGCACTCAAGGACACAATGGGGGTGCATTAGCAGCCCTCGGCCTCACAGCAGCTGTAATTTCATTGTGGTTACCACATGCATCCTACTTGACTCTCAATTCACTCTCTGGGATGAGGGCAAAATAATGGGATTTACCCTGTCTGACAAGAGCCTCCCACCCTTCTCCTTTTTGGAGAGAGCGTCTGCGTGTTGCATGCAGGTGAGTGTGGGTATCTCATACATACCAATAACTACCTGTATAGCTGCAGTTAGAGTTAGTGAAATTCATGAGCGCGGGCAGACTTTGCGTGCGCATCTATAAGGTGCATGCATACTGTACATGTGAGTGTGTGCCATAGTCTTTGCCGTTTTCATTGTCAGTCATTGTAAACATCAGGACTGAATGCACTGCCTGGGCCTTCACTGTAGGTTAACGCGATGAGCTTGTCTTGTGTGGATCTCAGTGTAATGGCTGTAACAGTTTCAGAAATGTTTAAAACATGGAGGATGCATTTCGCAAAATGCTACAGACCCAGATTTTGGGTAAAGTTTTGTCAAGAACTTAACGTGGAGCCTCTAGTTTTGCTGTTTTGAATGGTGAGCGGATTTTGTTGTTGTTGTAAAGTTGGCATCAACATCCTGAGACTGGAATGTGAGCGGCAGCGAGCCTAATAGAAAGTTCTGCTCTGGTCTCAGCTCGTATTTCTTAGTAATTAGAATGGGAAAAAAAAAGAAACGTAAAAGGCTTAAAAGCTTTTAATTTGTATTCAGGAGATAAGAATTGTGAAGCATGAAGGAAGCAAACAGCCTCCCGTCACAATACAGCATGCATCACTTTTATCACAAACTCAGATGTTTGATCACACACACACACACACACACACACACACACACACACACACACACACACACACACACACACACACACACACATACAAACAGTACAAGAAACAAAAATTAATCAGGACGAACAAAGCGCGTTCGAATATGCAGTTGCACATTAGCGCCCGCGCGCACACATCCAAACACACACAAAGCATTAATTTATTCAGGTTAGTGGTGTGCTTTAATTATTACAACCAGCCCCTCTCTCTCGCGCCCGCTCGCTCGCTCTCCCCCGCTCTGTAATAGTCGGCACATCTGTGGCCGTAGCTGTCAAAAACAAGCCGAAACAATTTCATCTGCGAGCCGAGAAACAAACACTGTCTCCTCGCTCGCCCGCTCTGTAGTGTAAAGGCCTTTAATCAGACCCTGGTGTATTTTCTGTTTGTTTATAATGTGATAGTGAGAACACAGCCTCTAAATGTGTTATGCTGTTGCATAGCTCCACTGAACATTTCCCAGGGAGGAGGAATTGATAGGGAGTTTCATAATTAAGCAAATTAATGAGTTTATTCGGTGAGCGACCAAACACTTAGTACAATGCCAGCTCCTATCTCCACAGGGACATGAAAAGTCTTACTTTGTTGTGAGTGTTATTTGCGCCATGTGTGCAAGCGTGCATGTGTTAAAGCGCGAGTCTGTCTGCGTTTGCATCCCTTTGTGTTTTTTTTTATTTTTTGTCCTTTGCATTAGGCACACACTGTGCTGTTTTCATGCTGATTTTAAAGCTATGCAAATGGCCTCAGAAACACAGTACAAAGACAATAATGGTTTTAACATCAAATGTGCTGCAGTAGATGCTCAGCAGTTGACCATTTACTGTAAACTCTGTATTTTTTTTCTCATTTGCCTGTCGTCAGCCTGTTTCATTATGGCCCCTGTCACAGCGGACTATTAATGAGTGGCCATTTTGTGTCTTTGACTGTGGTTGCTCTGGGCATCATTAATTTCTACAGGTCTGAGAGGTGACGAGAGTGTGTGTTTGTGTGTGTGTGTGTGTGTGTGCGTGTGTGCGTGCATGTGTGTGTGCGCGCGTGTGTGTGTGTGTGTGTGTGCGCGTGAGTGCGTGCGTGTGTGTGTGTGTGTGCATGTGTGTGTGTGATTGTGTAGTCTGCCTTCCCTGGAGATACAACACTGCTGAGTGTAGATGCTTGATTTTGGCTTCTGTTTCTTTTGTTAATGTGCATCAAAACACTGCTTCCGTCTGTGTTTAGGTGGGCTGTATGGGTCCATGTCAGGAAACAGATCCCAGGGAGGAATCGAGCTGCTCTGTAGAGGACTCAGGTGCCGATAGGTCCCTACAGGTGTCCTGGCTACTCTTTGTTTCTGCTCCTCGCAGCTTTTCACTCCTTTTCTTCCTCTTTCTGTTTCTCTCACAGCTTGTGTTCTGGAGTTCCGGCAAAACGGGTGTCGGGGTGCAGTGGAATGCCGTCACGCTCCTACCGAGTGTGATACAAATGTGAGTCTAAGGAAACATCTGTTTTGTCATGTCTGTGTAGAACCACATATTCAAATCAAGCCCTTCTGTATGTGACTCGCCTGCTTGAGCAGTCTGTATCGGCTGGAAAACTCGTACTGTCGAGCGAAGACTCGTTGAACTTGCAAATGTTTGCATTAGCCTTGAATATCAAATGTTGATTTCAATCTCTTCAAAGCTCTGACAAAGTGCTGACACTGTGGCCCTTTGTGATGTGTTTATTGTGGAAATTCAAGTCGGGGAATGATGACAAAGCCCTGAGGTGAATTCATATGTATATGCTTTAGCGGCCACTAACAGCGCGCTGGCAGAAAGAGATGTTTCAGTCCGTATCTCTTCCTCTTCATCTGTCTTTGTTCCCCCCTCCCCTCCCTCCTCGCTCTACTCAGCACTGATATATCTTTCTTCACTTATAACCACCCCCCTCCCCTCACCTCTGGCCTCGCGTCCTCGCCCCCTCCCACCGGCGCACACAATAAATATCATGTCACGAGGATGGCAATGCTCCTTCATGGAACACTGCATGTTTATTAGAGGCAGGAGAAGTTTAAGAGAAATGCTAACAGTGTTCATTAATGGGCCGCATCCGCGTTTGATGAGGCATGGCACATCCTAGCCACCGCCCAAAGAGGGGAGGGGGGGACGGGCATAACGGCCACTGGTAAACGGCCGGTAATTGTGTCCAAATTGTACGGCAAGAAGGCCTCTCAAGGACTGACAGTGACGGAGCAATTATGGCAAGCCAAGCGAGCTGTGTCAAATTAGCCCTCTCCTCCCCTTCCTCCTTGCTCCAGAGCCCAACCCGCCTGACACCCACTGATGGGGAGTCATATTTCCTTGTCCTACCCGGAGTGATGTCCCTTGATTGTGAGTGATAGGCAAGATGTTGAGTCGCATCGTCAACAGCTTCGTACCTGAACACTCACGCTGGTGTCTGACCATAATATAGAGACTCTTAGGCTCTAGTTGGAGGAGGGGCGGGTGATGGTACGCGTCTATGTGCTCAGCAGCCCAACTAAGGGAAACCCAGGAAGGTCATCAGTCAGCGCTAGCTGTCAGGGATGGATCACACACAGTGAAGTGTGCCTGACTTTGGTAATTACATCTGACTGCAGCGTGCCAGTGTCTTTTTTTGTGGGCCCACACTGACTGCATAATTTATAATTAACTGCATTCAGTTCACTCATCAAGCCTCTGCTTTAGACACAGGTCAGTTTATAGAAATTTAAACTCTCCCACTAAGAAAAGTAAGGTTCTTTTATTTCCCCTCCTATGTCAGGTGTGTTTGTTTTCCTCCACAGAATATACATATTGTAAGGAGCTGAATGCATGCTTTATTAGGTCCTGTGATGTATTCTTTATGACCCTTGTACCATTGTTTATGCAAACCGTAGGGAGGTGGGGGAAAGAACAACGTATTGGCTGCCAGAGCAAACTTTAGATGGAACAAATGGGTTTTATGAAGATCACAGTGGGGAGGATCAATAGGACTGATGATTCAAGGTGTCAATCCATACATGCAAACACATTCTAATTGATTTTTGTCCCTATTGATTTCACTGGTGCCTCTGTGACTCTGGTTAAGATGGGAACACGTATTTGTATTTGATGATAGACTTCAGACTGATTAGTCCCACAGCATGTCAGAGTTAGCATTGCTTACTTGATTCACCATTATAATACATGTTCAGCACATACAGCAGCAGAGAACCGTGTGTTGGATTCCCATATAATGATGATGGTGTAATGCATTATAAAGGCATAATCATTTGATGAATTATGTAAGCATTCCTATAAATCATTGTTTCCAGGCTGTTATTTGCTATTCTTTGCACATCAGTTTGAATTTATACATTGTCACTGTCAGTATCACTGTCTGTTAGAACAAGAACTTGTCTGCTGCTCTGCATTTGTGCGTGTGCACACATGTGTCCATGCGTGTGCGCTGGTGCACGCACACGTGCTTCCCTGCCACTGTTAGTAAGTTGGAGTCTAAGTATATCAATCTTGTTACTGCCATTAATGTCACTTTCTGCTCATCATTCTCAAATTATATTTAATAATAGATGGCTTTTGGGCATAAATGTTAATGCAGGATTGCGTATAATTTTACGTTCTGGAAATGACATGCCTTCGTTAACTGCTCAATATTTAGAGAGGTTACTGCACTTCCATGCAGATGCCAAAAAATCCCAATAAGTGAATGGAGCTTTTAACTTTCTGTGCAAACTTTCCTTTTAGGCTGAATCAAACATTCCCTCTATTCCTCTCAGAGCCTCCGCTGTGTCTGCTTGAATAGTAAACAGTGTGGTTTGATTATTGATTTTAGGTGGAAGCGGTTTGATTTTGATAACGTGTCAGCACTGATTCCTGGTCGACTTCATGATACATACCATTTGCAGAAAAACCTTAAAGGTACAGTTCTGTAGGTAGAATGATTGACAGCTCACTCCTGGTAATCACTACTCTTAGTCTCATAATTAACAAAACTCGCAATCCTAAAAGGCTCTAGTTCCCAAATATTTAGGTTCTAGTACGTGTCTGTTGAAATCCCCATGTCTTCTCCTGGCTGACTTGTATGTGATTAGCTGGATTAGACCATTGGTTCTTCATTGGACCATTATTGATTAGCTATTTACCCTCTAACACCAGATAATTCATTTTAAATGGCCCCAAATTTTGCAGCAGCAGTCTGTATTAAAGCCGCGGTCGCCTCAGGACATAAACACTAATTCCTCTCTCTCTCCACCCTGGAAAACTCATCGGTTGGAAGCGACACTGCCTTCCTGTTGCATATTAACAGAATCTGCAATTATGTTCCTTAAAACACGATGAGTACTAATGCAGAGTTTCCTGCCAGATTAATTATTGACACTGTCCTTCGCGTAACCCGATCTGAAAGTGTTCACTGCTCTATTTTTCCATCGTGTATAAATATGTAAAGAAATGTTTCTTCTCTTATTTTTTGTCAACATGTTGGAACACAGAGTGCATGTGGTATGGATTGGGAATATACACCACAGGGGGCTACGTATGGATGGAAATCATCATTACTGAGATTCACTCAGGAGCTTTGATATTAGTGTACTTGCTTTGCCTCTGAACATTCACTTTTAAAGTCTTTGCAACAGTCTGGCAAAGATATTAGGCCCCAGTGTTTAGTGCTGGCCATGTTCTGGAGCGGTAACCGTTGGGGGAAGGCTTTGGAAATGAGTCCAGTTCCACTGGGTCAGCACCGGGGCCAACTCCATGATCATTATGTATTGCCTGCATGTTGTTAGCATATAACTGAGGCGGCTTCCAGCTCGTCTCATTCCCCTCCTGTCCTCTTCAGCCCCCAAGTGGCATGATTGTGTTTATTAGCGGCATTCTTTGGTCCTGTTGTTTATTCATAAGCCATTGTTTTCAAGCATGAACTGCTCTATTTTGAGGGGTTCCATATTTGTCAGCTGAGTGGCGGTGGATGGCACCCGCACGCCTCCGCGCACCTCCCGAGACTCCCATTGTGACAAGGACATTTTTTCCCCTCCCCCCGTCGTCTTCAAGCTCCCAGTGTAATGAAATCTAAATACACACATCTTCCGCTGCTGTCTGTCTCTTATCCAACTCTCACTTTCTCCTCTCTTTACACTCTCCTTTTTTTATCCTTTATCCTTTGCCTCTCTGCTTTCTTGACACCTTGGCCAATGGGACTTGTTTCCGTGCCCGGCAGTTGTCAGGCGAGACAGCCAATAAGCAATCAAAGTGGCGGCCGGTGGCGGAGACAAAGGAGCACTCTGCCTTTTTCTGAGGTGCTGCAGTGGGCTGCACGGAGCGGACTTGCATGTATAATTAAGTGAGAGAGGAAACCGGGGCCACTTAATCTTCCCCCTAATGGTGATCCGGGCTCTATCACCAGGGCCCCTTTGGGGGGGGCTGTACCCCAAAGACCCACTCTCTGGGTCACCGTTGTCCCCCAGTTGTCATTGGCAAATCTTTTTTATCGGCCGGAAGAGCTGTTTTCCTGGACCGCTGGCATTGATCCATTCATCATGGCTTTGTTCCTTTAAGAACTGTGAGGGCACACCAAGGGTCTGCTGAACGAGCTATTTATCATCCGGCAGGGAAAAATAGAGAAAGAAGTGAAGAGATGCATATTTCACACAGAGTTTTTCTAAAAGCTTACAATAGCTTGACATATTTTCAGGTTTGGCTCGTATTGTTACCGGGCCCTGCATCACCTGTGTGATTTATAACACTGAACAGCTGTGGAACATAAGCCAGTTTGATTATTGATTCTAATGAAGTCATTAGCATCCTTAGAAGGACCTCTCTTGATGAGAGAGATTATTAAAAGTTATAGGTATATTCACTGAAGCAACTCACATTTAGTCATGAGTATCAGCTGGCGAGTTGTATATATTTGTCATATTTAAACCTTTGTCTGGAACAAAAAACTATTATTTTCTTTCATTCAAACACAGACACAGACACACACACACACACACACACACACACACACACACACACACACACACACACGCACACGCACACTGCAACTGAAAGAGACAAAGCGCAACCCAAGGTTTAATTCTCCTGTTTCCTCTTGACACAGCTAAAGGCAGCATAATGGGCCTATTACAGACTACCTGCATCATGCTTAATTCATTGAGGCGGTATTGCTGCCTTTCCTTATTCAGCAGCCTCCTTGTCCTTGTGATTCAAAGCAGCAGTAGCCACGAGGGGAGAAATGCCCCACTCGGGTCCCCTGTGTCTGGGCCGGGACTTTCAGTCGCCACTGACCCTTCGCTCGCTCAGGACGGAGGTGAGGAGCTGGGGACGGGACAGGGGAGGAGGGGGAAGACCTGTGCGACTCGGTCCAAATGGAGCATCTTGTGGTTATTCCTCTAATACAGTCTATTACGTGGTCCCACCACTGACACTAATGGGATGTTACAACGATTTAAAATGATTTAATGGCTCCCAGGTTGGGGCCCCTAATGGCCCTCTTTATACGCCAATGCGTATTATGAATGGCAATGACAGTGTTGTGAAGTGCCTGTGTTTCTCTCGCTCCCTTTTCTTTAGCTGCTGCTCAGGCAGTGTGACAGGTGCCGTTTGTGTGGTGATAGGGCTGCAGACACTGCAGCGAGTCAGTGGATGGTTGACGGCGTCCTTATAGGGACCGAAGTGTGGCGCGAGTGTTCAATAAGTGTCTCATTGCTTGCTGCTTCACTGATGTGCACTAGACTGAGGCTGAGATATTTACTTGTGTTGTGTGTTCGCAGACTCTGTGAAGTGTTAGCTAGAAGTTACAAAACACAACTAAGACTCTATTGTAGTAAACTCAAATGTGAAAAAATGGAAAATTTTGATGTGAAGAAAAAATGAATTTATGAACACTATTTATATAATAAATAAACAATAATAATAAACATTACACATTGTTTTTCAAAGCTGTTAACTTACATTTTCAAAATTCATCGGAAAAGACATTGTTCCATTTAGACCTATTACACCTAATTGAAATCAATATTAAGACAAATATAAATATTTAATAGTGTTTATTAAACAACAATATCATTGATACCGCTGATACCACCCAGCAACAACAAAGAACGTGAGTGTTATAAGAGACAGAATCACTGACTGTCGTGGACGGTTCACAGAGTGGATCTGCTCTAGTCATCACACAAGACATCACACAAAGTGCTGCACAGCGAGTCTACAAACTTCGTGCTTGTTTAAAACGCTGCCTGTTTTATTGTTGATGCACCCTGGGACTCTCCGGACTTTCCTTACGTTGTTTAAGGCGCTGAGACAATGGCAGATTTGCTTATACTACGTGTGTGTGTGTGTGTGTGTGTGTGTGTGTGTGTGTGTGTGTGTGTGTGTGTGTGTGTGTGTGTGTGTGTGTGTGTGCGTGCGTGCGTGCGTGCGTGCGTGCGTGCGTGCGTGCGTGCGTGCGTGCGTGCGTGCGTGCGTGCGTGCGTGCGTGCATGAGTGTCTGTGTGTTTTGCAGTGGGACTCTGCACCGGCTTCTTGTGCGTCTGTCAATGCGTGTGAGACAGAACGAGAGCCCAGAGGATTGACAGCTCCAGCAGTCATTACACGCTGGATTGAATGCTAGATTAGCCCGAAGTGGCTCAGGGTCAAACGGCTGCCTGCTCCCTTTTGGCACTCAATGACTTTAATACCCGCTACTGTATTAGTCAATTACTTCAAAGGCTAGGTGGTGAGGTCGTTACCTCTCCCACAGTCCCGCCTCCATACCTTTTAGTGTATCTATTATTGATTTATCTACATTTACACATGAAATAAATTGTATATGCATTTCCAGTATTTAGGATGCTTTAGTCAGCCTTTAAGGTCTTACTCAAATGTTTGTATATATTTTTACAGATCTAAAACAGATCTAAAAAGAAATAACAAAAAACTAAAGTTTGTCAGACTCGTTCTGACCATCAAAGCGTCACGCGAGTGCTCTGTCATAAGATCAAGCTCCTCTGCTCTCCACCTCTCTGCTATTCTCTCTGTCTATCACGGCTCCACTCTTCCCATTAGCTCCGATGTTAAATTGCTCTTGTGTGATTGTGTCATTGGGCTCTCCCTTCCCTTTCTCCTGGGTGACTGATATGACCTTTAGGTATACCCACTGACAATTACTGTCACAGAGAAATTGAATTATTAGCTTTCTTTGCCAACGGAGCCGCGGGTAGGTGGTTGGTAGTTGAGAGTAAAATGCTGTAATTACTTAGCTAAATTGCCGTATTATATTTTTCGCCACTCCTTTTCCTTTTTCTTCTTCCTCGTGAGTGATATAAAAGCAGGGGGGGGCAGGAAAAGGTGTTGAGCTGAAGCTTGGGAAGGAATGATTGTGAATGCCTCTGGTAACCTTTTGAGGGTGTTGATTGTCAATAGGAACAATTTGAAGATGACTAGGGAGGGGTCACGTGGAAAGGTCACACTCGGCCTTTGCTTTTTTATTTCTTTGGCTGTTGGTCAGTTAGTCTCTTCCTTCTCCTCAGGTTCTCTCTACCGTAGACAGAACAACAGATTTGACACTAATTGTGTTCCCGTTTCTTGTGCGTTCCCGCCTCATCACACATATACAACCTACTGTAAACTGTCCAGGCAGAGCATTATTATTTTTCTCACTATGCTAGTTCTAACTGAGCACATACAGTAGTTTTGCATTTTCTTTGCTTAGCCGCTTGTAACGCTGCCTGTCAGATCCCGCTGTTTGATTACGGTATCTAGTTATTTAGCAGGAAGCACAAACTGCGATGTTGTTAATTAAGCGACGTTGGAGGGGGATGGATGACTGCGAGGGCCTTTCGAAGGTCACGTGGGGAAGAGTATGCAGATATTTCAAATGTAGGGGGAAGAGGACAGGAGAGAGGAGATAAGGCTGTCTCTCAGACGTGTGCGAGGCCCCTGGCCCTGTCATCTTAGCCTACACGTCTGTATTAACCTTTACTTCCCCTTCCTACTGTATGCACACAGGCTGGAGCATAGACGCACAAACATACAGTAGTGTAGAGGCGAGAGAGTAAACACTCATTAAAGTGCCCACGTCCTGCATTCAAAATATTTGTCTTATCTTAATTAGTAAACAGTTTAATTAGCGCCTCTTGTATACCTGAAATGAATATGTAAACTGTAATCATAATTACAGTTTAAATTATAGCTATAATAAACTTGATGCTAGGTTTTTGTAACGGTAAGGAGGCTGATTATTCTAAGCACACAAAAACACTGTTTCCTTTAAGGTCTAAACAAATAAAGTCCATTATGCCTTCTTATCGAATGACCGAGACACCGACTGGACCACATTAGCCACATCTTATGAATGTCTCTTAGACTTCTATGGGAAAGACAAAATGAGGTGCTAAACTGGCAGAGTAAACGTTTAATAGAAGTAGTGAGTGATTCGATTAATTTGTAAAAACGTACTGAAAAAAGTTGAAAGTATAATTATTGGTTATTATAATTATTATTATAATTATTATTATAATTATTATTATAATTCTCTCTCTCTCCCATACACACATCTTTAAACACAGTCAGAAGTTGACTTTTTATTGATGCTTGACAGGTGCAACAACCTGGTTAGAGGCTCAAACTGTGCATTGCTATAATATTATGCGAGAAGTTATGTTAGTTCTTTATTGAGGAGCATTTTAGCTTTTTGACAGGAATGATGTGCTCATTTATGAGGGGGTGCACTTTTGGACACTCTACTTATTCATAGGAAAATACTGGATCGATTTGATTCCTAAAAAGCAACTGGGACTGCGCAGGTTTTATAGATTTTTCCGTTGATTCGCTCAGTGGCGTCTAAAACGAATGCGCTACGAATGGTGGCTCCTCGCTAATCTGTAAAGACAGAGAGGAGTGCAAAGCGCGGTTGGGAAGCGGGCGTAAGATGAAAGCGGTAGGTGGCGGGAGAGAAGGTTACAGGCGGAAAGACGAGGAAGCACAACCCGAGCGAGAAAGACACTACACGTGAAACCAGAGGAATAAGAGAGATGAATGGGGGCGTTGGTATGATTTTTCTTCCTTAAGGTCGAGCTTGCTCAACCGTCGTAAAAAATGGACAATTTGCACGCGCCATAAAGGACATTTATGCTCAGCGCTGCGTCCCAGCAGAACCCCATAGCTCTTTGTTTTAATTGTCCATGAACAAGGCATTGTTCTGCAAGATCAGGGTCTGGAGAAAATTCCCTCAAACTCGCTCATTGTTATGAGGAACACATTATAGGGCCTTCATTATTTTCAGCCTAATATAAAGAATATGTTATTTGAATTTACATAATTCTCAGAGCAGCTCCAAAGCCGACGCTATAAATAGCTTTATTCGAGTTCAGCGCCGATTCAAATGAAGGGAAAAGTCGTAGTCTGCAGTGTTGCCGCTTTGTCTCACTGTAGCGCTGGTGTGTTTCTGTACTCGCGCTAAGGCTCACAATATCCCCTCTTTGTGTTCCTTTTGGGTTTGTTATGCGTGTTGGAATCAGTTTTTGATAAATGCCACATGTGTGGAAGATTCATTTGTTGTCCGCTCTGCAGACCCCGACTTTCCGCTGACTTCCTGCTCTGGGTGAAGTTGACGCGGGTTGTCCCACTTTCCAGCGCTCGCTCCCCGGGTCGGCCTCGCTGCCTCCCTCTGGCCCAAACACCCGCCGAGTGCACACGCCGCTGAGCAAACACAGCCTCTGAAACACACTCGTCCTCGGCCCGATTTGCCCTGGAGTGGGGTTTTAAAGTGTTTTACATCCCCCGTTGCTTCTGCTTGGCTAGCAGAGCTGCGCCCGAGGACACGCGGTTGATCAACGTGCCATCACAGACGTGGGCAGGACTAAAAGCAGCGCGTGACTGAGTGCGACCCCGGCTACTTGCAGCGTAATAATTCTATTTTGTGGATTTGGGGAGTGCAGCGTTTTTTTAGGAACGTCTGTTTTTTATTTACAGGCGGCTCCGGCCTCGTTACACATGATGTTGGCACAAGTCTGAAGATCCCAGACCAGTGATAAAACTCCTAATGTTGGTGTGTGGGCCCTGAGCACAGGGCGGGTTATTCAGCTTTCGTCAACGTCTTCTTGGCCATCGTCCCCTCCCATGGCCGGCCCATGCTGCTACTATCCATAGTCTCGTTTCTTATAGTATTAATAATACAAAGGCATCGGGAAAGTGAGAGCTGAGCTTGTATTAAAACAGCACTGGCCCAGGACGTATCCAAGGTCACCACAAGGCTGAACTGTTATTCTCCCTGAACACCCTACGAGGCGAAGCACCAGTCACTCCAGCTGATGGAGGTGAGAGCCAGGACTGAAGTGCTCATATCTCTCTCCCTCCCTTTCTTTTTTTTTTTTTTAAATATTCAATGAGTGGAGAGCCGTGAGAGACTAGGTTGTGCCGTGTGTAACCTTTTTATGCAACAGCGATGTCATCTGCATTCTTTGTTGTGTTAAGAAGAGTTAAATGACCACTCGGGATGCTTGGCTCTGACCTTTGACCCACACGGATAATGAGTGAGATGAGGAGGAGTCAGGTATAATAGACTGTTAAGGTGTATAAAGCAGAGGGCAAGTAGGCCTCTCTCGTGCTCTCGCTCGTCTTTGCTTTCTGTCTCGTCCTCGTCGGTAAAGATGATGCAGACACAGAGGACCAATTACAGAGAGAAACAGCTTCCATTTCCATCTGACAGTGGAGTAAAAGGCACGCAGACGGCCCGAGAGTTACAGGAAGTGGGAGAGGGTGACAAAGGCCAACAGCTACCGGCATCTCGTTCCCGATTAATGGTTCTCACAGGTTTTAGAAATGACGGCCCTGAAAATGATTTCCATGCTGTTTCTATTATTCATTAACTCCCGGGCAGGCGTGGAGAACCAAGGAGCAGGGAGGTGTCTGTGATTATTGATTGCAATGCCAAAAATATAACTGCGCATGTAGACCCCCCCCCCCCCCCGACCACACGCCTGTCTCGCCCGGTGCCTCTGTCGCCTTAAAGGGCACGTTTGTTGTACCCGCGCCGTCGCGTCAAGAAGACGCGCCAAAGGATGGATCGGCGCTCTGGAACAATCGCGCGTCGAGGAATTCATTTGTCTTGGTTGGGCTTTGTCTCCGGGGGTGACGCGCGGGCGGGGGCCCCCTTTTGTCGCGCAGAATTGATGCCGCCGCTAACGGTGTAATAAAAACGTCCCAAACTTCCCGCGCTGTTTGAGGAAGGGCTCCTTTTGTTTGGGCGGAGATAACTGTAGGCCGCGTCGGAGGCTAGATTAATATGTTGGCCAGTTAGAGCGGGTGTTTTCTCACTCCCGCTCTACCTCTGGTGTCAACATCATAGCTCTTCCTTTGTAGGCGTCTCTCTCTGGCTTCAGCCCTTTATTGCGCTCGTTAAACAGCGGTAAACAGTACAGTGCGCTGACAGATAGCACATTTATCTTGCTCCGGCCTTTGGTGTGGAATGATATTGCCGCCATCGGGGTTAAAATACTCCATTGCGACAGACTCACCTCGTTTAATGATTAAAGATTGGCTTTATCGGGGGGTGATAGGTACCACACACAGTTTGGGTGTTCATAATGGCCTCCAGTGGAAGTGCTGAATACAGTCAATGACAACAGCTTCAACTCAGATGAGTTTTTTTTTTAATCCAGGTGACATATTCAAATAAATGCTGCAGACTGACACTTTTTGTGATTTCTTTATTTATTTACTGGATCTTTTAACTCTTGACAAACACTAATGAATTACTGAACTGCGGCTCGGGACTAATAAGAGGAATTTCCCTGGAGAATCTTTATCTGCCGCTCCTCGGCGAGCACCTTTGGGACCTGCTCTGCCGTCTGTCACCTCCACACCTGCACCGCCTTTCACCACCACTCAGCCCCTCCGCTGTCTGCCCATCATCCCCTCTTCACCCCTTCACCCCTTCCACCACCTCCTCCACTCATTGACACCCCTGTTTCCTCTAACACTATCATGTAGCACAGCCATTTCACTTTTGCACCTTGCAATTAAAACCGGAGGAGAGGCGGAGGGAAATAATACTCTTAGATTTTCACCCACACGCCTCCTCCTCCTCCTCATCTTCCTCTACTCTCCTATTAGAAACACAACCTTTTTCCTTTATCTTTTTTTTTCCTCTCATATGTGCGACACACAGAAATCTGGAGTTTACGAGAATGGCAGGCATGGAATTAATTAACAAAGGAAATTTCACCACAGCTTTCAGAAGAGGTTGATAATTTTCAGCTTCCGCCCCTATAGAAGTGATTGTAGGTGGATGTAACAACACAACAATGTGAGGGGAAAAATGTAAAAGAAGAAGAAAAGTAAGATTTATTGTGCCAAGTTAATTGCTGCTGCTCGCTGACTGGTGGCCTGTCTGTGATCTTACTGTGGTAGCAACATGGAAGTCTTGTCCACTATCACACACACGCATACACACACAGACACACACACACACACACACACACACACACACACACACACACACACACACACACACACACACACACACACACACACACACACACACACACACAAGCACTTGTGAAGTCAAAGTCTTTGATCTTTGGCGTTGTTATACTGACCTCTGCAGGATCTGCACTCAGGTCTCCCGTGAGTTGGTGTGTGTGTGTACTGTAGGTGAGTCAGTTCACAGGCGAACAGAGGACAGGAAACTTGATACCGTTGGCATTATTAAAGCCAAAATCATCATTACGGGGAAGCACAGGCCTGGAAATAGGCTTTTTAAACACACACAGCTCAGCGGATGCAGTGTCTGTTGCTTTTAAGGCAACAATTAGAATGGCCTTCTGCTGTGGAGAGTATTTTTGCCATTTCAACCTTCATTCAGTTTCAGTGGAAACATCCAAAGCTACTTCTTTAGCGCTAACTTACAGTAGATGAAAACGTGAAAAGTGTAAACATGTGTCTGCAGTCAGGTTCCACTCGTGACTCTGTCTGGGAGAACACGGTCGGGAGAGCCAAACTACCCGTTAATCCACACACGCACACGTGTACACAAACATCCGCCCCCGCGAGGAAACACCATCACACACCGAGTCAGAGATCACCTCTATGTAAACAGCGGCTCCTGATTAGTCTTACATTACTGATCAATTTTTTATTTCCTCCAAATTGGAAATGTGGGGATGCTGTGTCTTCGCTCGCCCTCCCTCCGCCATATTAACAATGGATTAGCAGCGTCTAAGCTCGACACGAGGCAGCGAGAGAGAGAGAGGGACGCTGCTCCTCCCTTTAGAGGCCATCGATCTCCCAGCTACTTACGCCTGCGTGTATGTACGGACACACTGGATTTTAAGCTTGTTAAATGTGAAGTGCCTCACCTGTCACCCACAGGTCCCCGGCTCATCTTCCTCAGGCTTATCGGCACATAAACACGTACACACGGAGCACGTCTGCCCGTTTTGCAAACCAGATTTAGATTTTGTGTGTGCAGCTACTTCTATTTATTTATTTATTTTTCTTTGAGAATGGAGAAAACAGGAATCAGGATCCTGTCAAGCCACTAAGCGATTACTCCCCATCATTTATAAGTGCAGTGAATGTAGTTTGACCCAGGCCCAGAGCTCCTCACAGGGGAAGACGGTTTTGATTATTCCTTTCAGCTCCTAAGAAAAATAGAAGTCAGTATTTCTCATAGAGCGAGCTTTTCTGTCTGGCCTTGGTGTTCTGTAGCCCAGGTGATTACGATCTGCTGTCTGCTCCAGCTTATTATGCCAAAACATCACTGGGCCCTTCTCCAAATATATCATAAATAATTATTACAGAGTTCATGTTCAGTGCTCTGGGCCATGGATATAACTTGTTTAGTTTCAAACACAGCCAAATCAATAACAGCCTGTCATCTAAAATTGATGAGAACACCAGCTTGTATTTTATTTATTTCTCTATTTATTATTTTATTTATTTATTTATTTATTTCATTTGGCCGCTTGCTTTCAGACCTCTTGTTCTTACCTAATCTCGCCGAGTGTGTGTACGCCACGTGCATGTGTGTGACCTGTGCAGAAACCGTGCTTGTCTTGTGTCAAGTGCGCGCGTGCGCTTGTGTGCGTGCGCGCGTGCGCTCGTGTGCGTGCGTGCGCTTGTGCGCGTGCGGGCTCTCAGTCCAGCAGGCAGCGCCACTCGAGGGACCTGGGAATTATGGATCGAGGACAGGAGTCACGCGATGATTGACAGCCGCATTCCGTTGGAGGTGATTAGGTGCGCGCGGCCCAAAGAAAACAGACATGATGGAAATTTCAACATCCCTACTCTAATTTCGGCTGCGGGGTAATTATGATACATGATGATCTGCAGACATCATTGGCCACACAGTCCACTGTGCTCCATCTCCCCAGCTCCCGCCGCCTCCGTTGTTCCCTCTCCACCTCAGAAGCCTGCACACACAGACAGATGCACGCTTCCATACAAACTAGTGGCATTAAAACGCTGCTCGGAGCACCTGTATATATTAACACCTCAAAACTGTTTAAAACAGCTGAGTTTAGCATAAACAATAGAAAATATGAAATCTGTTCTAGAGGAAACAAAATTAATTGATTTTATAAATGATGATATCATTTGTTTAATTAGAACAAAACCATCCAGAGCCAGAACACCTGCTTTTCCCCGTTTCCAGCTTCTATGCTAAGCTAAGACAATGAGCTGCTACCTAAGGCTACACAGTTACTGTGGAGACATTATTCCTCCTTTCTTATTCTTGGCAAAGAGGCCAAAAACCCCACGCTAAATCACCCAACTGCGGTTACGCAGAGTTTAAACTGTACATCTTGAAATTAGACCTTTATTTGAATTCAGGTATCCAATGTCAGTAAAGGAAACTAAACCACAGTCAAAAGCATCGTTCACCTTATTGATGGTGAAACTAATCAGGACGGAATTCGTCTGTAGCCTTAAGCCAAACCATGTGCTGTCCGATGAAATGGACGGCTTCCACTCAAAGCCACCAGTCCACTGTCGCTGCTTCTGCACCACAGAGGGAAGCGGTCTGAAAGTTACAATATTCCTCCCAACAGTTCGTCTCAGACTACGCTCTCCCCCTCACGTGCTTCTGTTCTCCTCCTCCTCCACCTGACAATAGCTGTGCGCCCCCCCCCCCATGTCAGGTGCGTTTAGCATGGCTTTGAACGCCATGCCTCCATATTTTATTGAACACTTTGTTGGTTGATGCTGGATTCCCCCACAATGCCTGGCAATGGGTTCATGCATTAGAGATGTGAGCTCTGGATGAGGGCGGTGGAAGGGTAGGAAGAAAGAGCCGGGAGGCGGGGTTGTGGGGCTGTGTGGGTGCCCTCTCTGTTTCAGTAGGCTGCATAGAAGTCATTGCTTAGCGTTTGAGCATTCTTCTTTGCAGCAACTCAGTATCGCTGAGAAGAAAAAAGAATCTACGAGTGCGCCCTCAGATTTGAGCCTCATCAGCGCTCTTATAGTCTTGTGTTTCTGACGGCTGCACATTGACTTGTTTGTTGCTCTTTGCAGGTGTTTAAAAAACATTTTTTTCATGGTATTCCTTGAATCTGGACTCCGTTTTGACAGTGTGAGATATTGGACCACCAGGAATTGTGAAGGTCTCACAGCAGCTCTTTGGCTCAATGTCCGTCTCCCAAACTGTTGCTTTATCTTGTTATGACGTGTTGGTGCAGCTTTAGAACCCGTGCCTCGTCCTGGTGACCTTTTGCTTTCGTATAAATGCCTCCTGACTAGTCTGCATGTAACAGGGTTCATTTTCATTTTGTACTGTAGACTTCAGCCCGTCATATATAGCAAGTGTGAAAATACTGATTAATCCCCCAAAGGGATGGGCCTAAAACACATACAGGCAAGTAGCAACAGATAAAGTACACCAACACACCCAAATGTGTCAGGCCCTAAATTAGCACTCCATATTTTAGAGCCGCTTCCAACAGTGGCACGTTGCAAAGGCCTCCACAGACAAGAGGCATCTCACTTGTTGTCAGACAGCCTCCTATCACCTCCGCATCACTTCCCCCCCCGCATTTGCATAAGAGCTTGTTACCACACGGAGCCGCCCGCTCCAAACTTCCACAGTTTTTCTTTTGTTTTGAGGTTGGTTGTAATTATTTTGTCTGAAGATGAATCGCGTGAAGAAATAAACGAGAGCTCGTTCCAGTGTTTGTTTGGCTGACAAAGTCTTTGTAAATGTGCTACTAGAAAATCGGTTCTGGGCTTTTTTCATATTGTGCGGTTGCTTATTTGTCTGAGAGCTGCTGTGATTGTTAAAATTCCTTGACTGTGACACCGCTGCTAAACAGATGTTTCATTTACAATTAACAACTACGCACACCGAAGAATGTTACAGAGACGAGGACAAAAAAAAAATCAGTTCATTTAAACACAATCTTCACATGACACGACCTCTCTCCATCACCTCGCAAATTTATTTGAAAGCAAACAGTTTGTGCTGATTCTCTCATTTACCCCTCAGCCCCCTCAGTCCAGGGAGCAATAATCTGGCTTCTGTAGACTAAACATAAAATTAAAAAGCAATCTGCCTGTACCATATGTTTTATAGAAATCGCGAAAAAAAACTCACATCAGCGCCTTTTACAGATAAAAGTGCCATCGCGCGCCAAGATGGATAAAAAAATGAAAATGTCTTTTTTTTCCCTTCCTCTTTTCGCCTTTGCATATGTTAGAGCAGCTTGATTAACAGTCGGGCCATCCAAAAGCTAATTATTTTATTGAGTTGGGGGACGAGGCAGGATCCTACCCTGGGGATTTGGCTTTGGCTGCAAAATAATAAAAAAAAAGAAGTCCCCGCACGTGTGATTGCTCCCTCCTCCTGGCGCCCGTCCTGCACGGTGACAGCCGGATGAGCCCCAGGTATGGGTGGTCTCATCTCTCCTCTATCAATAAGGAGCTTACTAACCGTACTGGAAATGGGAGGGAATACAATACCGTGGCAATTTGATTTTAAGCCCCATAGGTCAATCTCTTGAACCCCCTTTTTTCAGGTATTTCCTTTTATCATTCCTTCTCCCCATCCTTCAACTCTCTCTTTAGCCGTCTCCTTCTCTCGCTCGCCACCATCTCCTCTCTCATTCGTGCTCCCTTGGTTTCTCTCACTCGCCGGCTTTATCATCCTCTTTCGCTATCTTTCACTCTGTGCTAAACTATGTGATTTCGTTCTTTTTCGGGGGCGGCCTGTCTTTGGAGGCTTGCGGTTAAACCAGGTTCAGACCAGAAACGCTATAATCACATTTATTTCCTGTTTTTATATCCTGTGTCGCTCTGATTATTGATGCATTACTCTTACCTCTGTAAAACTATGTTACCCCAAACAACTTTCACACAATCATTGTGCAATGGGAACATATTTAGTTGGCAGTAGATTTTGTATTGTTGGCAGTTTGTTGCATCTACTGGACTGTTCTCCCGCTGGGATGCCCGTACATGTCTGAACTCTTGAAATCCAGTGAAGTGGGGAACCTCCATTCACAAAGGACTACAGTACTGTACATACATTTGCCTGCCTCTATATGTGTGTGCAGACACACACGCGTGCACGGCTGTTCATGTGTGTTTTTGTGTGCGCCTGCGTGTCCCTGTGTCGCCGCACCAGTAGTATCTGATTGACCTCGCACCCCTGTCAACAGGATGTGGCCCCTGGGCCTTTAGCTTCCTCGGATATAAAAAGGAGAATACCTTTATTGGCCTCTCCGTATCGAAGGCGAGCCGCGTGGCGGACAACAAATTGGCTCCTTTATGTCTCCCTCTCCAAATGCTAAGGTTAGGCTTTAATTGTGGCACCTGGGCCGGAAAGCAGCCGAGTTATAGACAAAATAGCGACGCCCGTGTCAGCGGACGTGTTGTGAATAGTTCACGTAATACCAGTGTATACACAGTGGACACGGAGCCGGCCACCTTTGCTCCTCTCCCCTGTTCTCGCTGAATAAGAATCTGACATAAATTCTGCACATATAAAATTAGTAAATGCCACTGTAGCCGTAGTTAAATATCACACAAACCCCCCGGGAGGGGAGGGGGGTGTTAGGTGGGGGGAGTTGCTGGCAAGTTACCTTGGCCTATTTTTTGTAGGGGGGGAGTCAGGAGGAAGGGGGGGGGGGGTTGACTAGGAAGGAATGGCGAGAGGTTAGAGAGAAAGTAAAGGGTGAAGGGGAAGAAAGGAGACAGGAACAAACGCTGTACGCTGCCAGAGAGGGTGGAGCAGGACCGGTCACGGGCTGCCTGCGACGCAGCACTGCTAATATATGGATCCGTCATGCTTCCACTCCCTCCGCTCCCCCTGCTGTTTTTCCGTCCCGTCTTCATATTGAAACCATCAGGTAAAACGGAGCAAGGGAACCCTCTCGCCTCGGCTTCGCGTACGGCATCATTAGAGGTTAAGTGCAGTCCAATCTCTCCCCTAATAAAGTTACTTTGGAGTAAGGAAGCGGCGTGGCGCGGGGCCAGGGGGTTGTTCACACAGACTGTGGAGTGAATCATCTTATTCAGCAAGAACGGCCTTCCAGTTTAACTAAAGTCATTCTTGTTTACTGCAAACCGACTGAGGAACCGCCAAGGATACAGTACTTCAATACCTGCAGAAGGAAGCTTCTAACTGGATAGAGAGAGGAAAGCTGGTGGATCTGGTCTTATTCTACACTATACAGTGCTATGAGGCCTAATATAACAATAATTTATATTCAGGTAACTGCAGGTTAAACAAACACTACTTAAAAGGAGCTAGTGTTGGTATTCCGATGCAACAAGTACCTGAACCCCTCATCCTTATGTTTCCACATTCCGAGCCTGGCATCGTGCCAGCGACGGGTGGGAATCAAGCCACCGCCGCCCCCCCCCCTCATTAATTTACCAACAGATTGCCAGGGCTGCTCACAGTTCACTGACGGGGTGTTTACAACAGTTAAGCGACGGCGCCGACAGCCATTAAAGCCCTAATGTAGCACGGCGCTGACAAAGCCGGGATGAAGACGCGGCGACGCAACAGCCAGAGCGACGTGCGTCCTTAATTGGAAGCGTTGGTCCCCAGCCAGGGAACAGCAGGTCTGAGATGCACAGCTTGGCCAGCAACAATGCATGAATGTTATAAATATCTACGTCTGCCATCTTGTCTTATTAATTGCTAGATTGCTTGATTAACGTGGATGGAGGTGGAGCCATTAATGGAAGCCTAAAGTACAAGTTACTGTACGAAGGCCTAATGCTGAGGCAGCTTACCTGACACAACGCAGCCCAGTATGGTAGTAATTTGCAGAGTAAATGTTATTGCACTCACAGGCATCAACGCCACATGTTTTCTGTGTCTCAGGCCGGTTCGTGTGTGTTTCGCCAGAAGGGGGTGGGAGGCTCTTTTTTTCATTCTCCAAAGGGATCATGTTAAATTACTCCAAACCATTTAGTGTCCAACGCGCAAAATGGCATTTCTTGACCATATGGAACTCTTTAAGTCATTTTTTTCCTTGTTGATATACAGACTCTATAACAAATGATAATGGTTTGCAGCTGTGGGGATGGATGAGGCGTCGTGTATGATGATGACTTGATGGCTTCAGCATATGTCGAATGCCCAGTCCCGGCGCTGCCTTCCACCTAGTAACGCCTGCATTAATATGATGTTTATGTCGACTTTAATGTGCTTTGCTTGTCGTGTGAGTTTGAGTGTTCATTTAAAATTGGTCTAGTAAAACGCGCAGTATCATACTGAGAGTACTCAGAGGAATCAAGTCCAATCAATTGTAAAACTGGAAAGTGAAATGGACAAAACATTGGTTGTGCATGGAGGGAAAAATAAGTTATACACACATTAAATGCACATATTAGTTTGCTCTCTCTTATTCCTACCAAGGTTTGCACTTCAGACTGTGGAAGGTTGTTAGAATAGACTTTACCTGGTTAAGTAATTTTAAGGTAATAATGGTTCATACAGTAGTTTATTGGTGTGTGTATTCCCTCTTTCCTTGGTATAATGATATCATGAATAAATATTTTATAAATGGGGAAAAAAAAAGATATTTTTTCATTTGCACATGTAAAAAAGATAAATCAGTGATTTCTCAATCACTTCTAATAAAAGGAAACAAGCTGCAAAGAATCTGCACATGGGAAAAAGGGAAAATTGCTGATAGTTCATCCAATGTGTATGGAGCTGTCCTCTTGGAAAGGCGATATACTGCCTGTGGCCACCAAAAATGTAGGCAAAGTGGTGACAAATTGCATTACAGGGCAAATATAGGGCTCCGTCTTTTGAGAGGGCCCAATTTGTCGCCTCCAATAAAGGCGTTGTCCGGGCCCGTTGCCCAATGGCTTGTTAGAGCCAAACTGATTCGCCGTAATGTCTGACAGCTGTCGGGGTCTGCACGAATTCAGTCAAGTTCTATGTGTCGTGCCAAGTTTCTGTACATCAGTATGCATAGGGCTAACGGGGAGGCCGAGGGGGGCCAGGGCGAGCAAGAGCAGGAGAGAGAGAGAGACAGCTTTACAACAAGTGTGGAAGTGTCTGTTGTGGTAACGGCAGGCCTCATCTGCTGCTGCTTTCAGTTCTCCAGGCTCCATGTGCAGACAGAGAAGAGGAGGTAGTGCAGTGGACATGAGGGTGGAGGAGGCGTTTGGGGGACAGACTGCTGTACTGTGCCCCAGGGGCCTGGAAGTGTCAGCTGGTTCATATGCTACAAGTTGGGTGGGCTCTGCATTAATGGTGCTAACTCACAACCTGAGTGGTTCAGGTGGCCTGAGGTGAGAGGTGGGTTCCAGACCTCTGTCGCCGATTATCCAGCAATTAGTGGTGTATTGATCAAGGGCGATCCCTAATCAAACAAGCTCTATTGGCGAGACACAGCACGCCGTGCTCCTCGCGTACGCGTCGATGGCGGCGCCGGCGCCAGTCTGCTCCAGGAGCGTCCACATTTCATGCTTCACCCATGAGGGACTCGTGCAGGAATTATCTCTGACAGCGCCAGCAAAAGCGCCTGATTAGGTGCCGTGTTGTTAGCGCTGCCATCTTTTACATGCAATATTTATCCTATTGATTTCTTTTGATTAAAAATCAGAGTAGCCGGCGTCGGCCCCGTCGCCGCGAGAAACCTTCGCATTCCCCCCTTCGTGAAGGATGCGTGTCATGCGGATTAATATTTCAAAGTGTGGTGATTCATTTATGACAGGCAGAGGTTGCTGCAGAGGTGGGAGATGAGATGCCTGTTCATGGGACGCGTTCTATATTAACATGTTGATGTTGATGTTTTCATTTGTGTGCGTCAGCGAGGCGACAACACGTGGCAGCGAGGGAGTAGAGGAAGAAGAAACCGCATTAAATAATACAACAAATGACTCGGCAACTTTCCTCCGCTGTGTTGGGAGAGCAGATTTGAATATCTATTATTTACACAAACAGCTTGTTAGCTAAAGAGCAGGTTTGTTTACTAAATACATGTTTGGGGCGGCGTGAAAACCCAGCGGTTGCATAATTCATGGCAACAGGCGTTGTTTGTTCACATAACACCAGCAATGTAAAATGTTGTGGTGTGGAAAACATCCCCGCACATTAAAAATAGACCAGCGCAGCCTCCTGCTCCTCCGTCACTCATTCAGACTCGCTCGCGCACATTAATATTGCAGACGGAACGTGCAGGTTTTTTCTGTTTGCTAATGCGCCTTGTCTTAGAAAACAGAGGCAGATTCCCGCGCTGCTTCCTCTCCCTTCCGTCTATCGCCACGGTGCCCCCCCCCGCCCCCGCCGCCACCTCCACCCTTCCAACTTCACAAAATTAATCCTCATTTTAAACGTCTGCTCTGGTAGCGGATCAGGCTAGGTGAGAGATTGTCTTCTCTTCTGCGCCTTCAGGGCATCTCAAGCTCCATTTAATCCAAATGCCAATTTGTAGCACACAAATAGGAAGAGGCTGTAGTCAGCTGCCTGGTTGGCTGGCTTGTTTGGGCATTTTGTGCACATACAGTACAAAGGTGTGTGTGTGTGAGTGTGTGTGCACGTTCCTCTGTATGAGAGTTAACGCCGGCCCTCTCAGCTTGGTGCATCTATAATTGGAGAGCAGGGAGCGTCCGGAGGTGTGGGGTTGTCAGTCACTGTTTAGGTTGCCCCGGGGCCCCTGGCACTCCTATGGGTATCAAAGTGGCGCTAATTAAATGTGGGCCCCGCCATACGGCCCTCCATATCGCGGGGCCAACGGATAGCCCCTGCCCGGCTGTCCTCCCCGTGCCTTTGAGGATCCGCTGCTTGCACTAATTACCCATTGTCCAATTGACTTGCCCATTCTCACACGTTCAACACACACAGATGCACACATTTCATCCCCCACCCCTTTACCAAGCAGCCCCCCACCCACCCCTTCTCGTATTTATTATTTCATATTTCCCCTGCCCACTCTGTCTTTGGCTCGTCGGCCTAATTAATCTTATGGAAATCTCCTCCAGCCAAGGTTGGCCTCCGATGTTTGTAATTTGATTTGGCGATGATAAAAGTGAAAGCCGGGTTCTGGGATGTTGAGGGAACAGTGTCATTTCTCTGTCCTCTCGCCCGCCCCCCCCCCACACCGCCACATCTCAACACTCAGGAGACGCGCGGGGGCTATCAATCTTTCCCACGTGCCCGGCAAACTGATATCCCAGAAAATTAACTTCAATTAATAACAGAAATCCCCTGATGCGGCCGTGGAGGCAAGCCGGGGCTTTGAAGGAGAACCTTCAAAGATGTCTCTCTGCAAGTCTTTTATAGCCCAGCTAGGGAGGGGTTTTCTATTCATTATCATCAGCCAGCATTTGAACGCTCATTTTTTCCTCTCCCTTTTTTTGTCTATGGACATTTAAATAAAACCACCGTCAACACAAAAAAATCGATTACATGCCCTCTGGCTGTAAAAGCAAAAACAAAATGACTCCTCATTATGAAAGGGCCCAGCTTTTGTGAGCTCGATAAGTTTGTCCAGTAGGACTTTGTTTGTTTGGACTGAGTAACCACCAGGGTCAGGCGTCACATTAGCTCAGTGTTTGAATATGAGGTTTCAATATCATGACTGCCTGATGTAATCAGCATAAAGAAGCACTGTGTAATACGTCAATACCATTGGGTTTGGTGTAAAATGCACAAAGAACTGTTGCAGATTGAAACTTTGAACAGGGCGTTTAAAAATGCTAATTTATTCCCCCAATAACGTTTTTATAATGTGCAGTAATGTGTGAAATGCTATTGCGTGGACTCTGCCTGGAACTGGAACTGGCCCCGGTGACAAATCGCTCCACGCTTGTTTCCTCGCGCGCCCTCTTTAACATCTATTCCCACAGAAGCCGCTTTGCTTTAAGTGGCACGGAAATACAACAAATACACCGTGCTTATCGAGTCACAGTCCCCCGCCGCCCGCTGCAATAAAACACAATTCTGTTTTCTTCACGCTGCTCTCTAAAGCGCTAGTATGCCATGGCGGTCACGTCTGGGGAGAGGGAGAGGGAGCTCTCTGCTTATTTATTTGTGGCTGTTTCCTCGCCTGTCAGGATAAAGAGGGCAACACGGAGCCAGCCTGAGAACATAATTTCACTCTGAGTGCCTTAGCCTGAAGCACTGAGCTCAGGCACACACACACACACACACACACACACACACACACACACACACACACACACACACACAGAGGACCATGCTGTATACACAGGCACACACAAACACACTCGCACTCGCAGGCAGCCAGAGTGGCTGTTGACCTGCTGAATAATGCTTTTGGACTGGTGGAGCAGTGCTGTGTGAGTGTGCGAGTGTGTTTGTTAGTGCGTGTCTCCGAGTGGCTGGTTAGCAGCTTAGCCCTCCCGCTGACTCCTGTTAAGGGCTAAAGGGATCCATGTCAACAACAAGCAATAAAGAAGATGCCTCATCCAGAGGGACACACGGGATGAGGCAGACTCACACACACACACACACACACACACACACACACACACACACACACACACACACACACACACACACACACACACACACACACAGCACAATATGATGCACATCCACAGTAGCAGCACGCCAACACACACTCACAAACACAACAGACTTGGCATGTCTGAAATAAAATATAGATAGAGGTGAGAGTGTTTGAAGGGTCTATTAGCGCGGGCTGTCGGGGAGTGATAGGGGTGGGATCAGTGTCACGACTGTGCTCCGCTCAGCTTGGCCGCGCTGAACGCTGTGGGGAGCTTGGAGAGCTGCCAGCCGCCTGTTTACAAGCCAGACGTGCGTTTGATACAGGGCTGCAACCACTTGATAGCCGCCAAATCCCCCCTCAATGAAAAATAAAGCAGGAGTCTTCCTCTGAAGTGAGCGAGGCTGGCACCGAGCAGGATGCTGTCCGCAGACTGCTGACTCGGTTTGTTTGGTTGCCCCGGCGACGGGCTCGCCGGGTCATTTAACGGTTTGCTAACTGTTGGATCGTCTCGCTGAGTGACTGGTTAGTTGGAAGTGCCAATAGGCCCAATAAGTAATGCCTTCCTCCCCTGAACGGTTAGTTTGGGGCCTGGTTTTAACTTGGTGTGATTATATTTAAGGTGTTTCTTGTGCTGTCTCCTTACTGATGTTAGGGTTGAGTTCCAGTTTGTCTTGCGAGAAATAATTATCCATGTTTCCTACCGTTTTCTACATTAACTAGTAACTTCCCTTTGCTCTGGAACCCTGTGTTCATGTCTCTCCCTCTCTCAGTAGTTTTCTGCCTGAGGCGATGCCTCTCCTCTGGGAGGGTTTGTATTCAATGCTTGGCCCTTCACTTATTGATCACTGCCGATGTCTTAATAATCCCTGTGTCATGTTATTGGTTGGGAGCCAGCTACTTACAGATTGCTCTGGTTGCACGTGATCCAGTGTGACTGTCAACACACCGCGTACATCTGTATGTCTGTGTTTGATCCACCGCCGCTCGCTAATTAGCAGCGATGTTAATTAAAACCCTCCCTTACATCCAGTGTGCTAATGGAGGTTTCTTTCACCCGCGCCTTCCGCGTCAAACTTTTGTTTTCCTCCTCATTTTGTTGTCTTTTTACATGAAGACACGTTCAAACAAACAAGAGGGTTTTTTTATCTTGAACTCAACAAAGTCAGATAATCGCATTCGTCGTCGCTGCTGTCCCTGTGTTTTTTCATGGACACAAACGTAACGCAGTGAGCCAGAGAATACCAGCCTGCTGTGTACGTGGCTACCGAGGCCTCTGAAACCGAAGAAACAGCGCAAAACACATTTTTTCTTCCTCGTCCCTTTCTCCGGGCCTATGTATATTGTAGCATTAATCATTTTCTCCAGGCTGAATGTCACAGAGTCTGCCTGCTATCCCTGAATAAACACTGTCATCCTGCTGCAGGAATAACCCTGCAAATTACCACTGTCATGTGTATGTATATGTGTGTTTTGCCTGCTTATGTACAGTGTGTGTGTGTGTGTGTGTGTGTGTGTGTGTGTGTGTGTGTGTGTGTGTGTGTGTGTGTGTGTGTGTGTGTGTGTGTGTGTGTGTGTGTGTGTGTGTGTGTGTGTGCCCTGAAGGTTGGAAGGGCACGTAAATAAAGGAATAGTACATGGCAGGCTGTGATGCTTTGCTTATGTATCTGTACATTCTCACCAGCCTTTTATAGCTGTGTTGTGTTCGATCGACCTGATACAAGGCAGACCATCTCTCTCCTCTGCTCTCACACACTCACCCTTTCTGTCTTTTTTTGTCTATCTCCCCCCTCCAACTGTATCCCTCGTTTGTTTTCATTAGTGTGATTGCCTCAATGTCTCCCTGACCTTCAGCCATCTTCACACACACACACACACACACACACACACACACACACACACACACACACACACACACACACACACACACACACACACACACACACACACACATTGGATGATCGCTTCTGATTTTTAGGGTTCATATTTTCCTCCGATCTCTCGTTCTTTCTCCATCTCCTGTTTTTGTGAGAGGCAGCAGACTTTCCGTGCCCATCTTCCCCTCCCCTCTCTTTTAGGTTCCTGTGGAACAAGCGTAAGGAAACGAAAGTCCTGATTGCACTTTTACTCTGTTTTCTTTTTTCTTTTCGAACGCTGCTAATGAACAGTTTGTTCCACTGTCGACTTGTGTGAAGTTAGCGAGGAAAAAAAGGAGAAAGTGAGCGTCTGGGAAAGAGAAAAGAGGCGAACTGAGGAGGACAGGGCAGAGGAAGGGGGATGTATTGCTGAGTAGCCATGACCTTGAGCAGTGATTAGGGACAATTAAGTCTTGAATGTCAGTTTGAACCTTAAAGCCACTGGGACATAACGACACAGACACAAAACAGCAGGGAATTTTCCTTTCACCTGATGCCGAGGTGTGGTCAGTGGCATGCTCCTGTATTTATGTATTCCTCCTAACATCACTATTTATAAGGATTGTTGTGTGTGTGTGTATGTGGGTCGGGGGGGTGGAGAAATGATTAATATTAATTTGAGGCCTGATTGAAGGCAGCACTCAAGTGAAGTGGCTCGTGATGATGTCTCCTGAGCAACTCCCACACACTGCTTCTACCATGAGTGGAAAGAGGGGAGAAGATGCAGCACGAGGGAAATGTTCTCCACACCCACACCGCCTTCACCGTGTCACCGAATCAGCTTATTAATTACTATTAGAAGCTGTCATTTGTGTTGTTTTTTGTTTTGACATTTCTGAAGTAAACAATCAAAATTGTTTAGTTTTTTATGACCCAGGTTGTCTGGATGTTACTTAAGATGAATTTAGAAGTAGCTTCTAAATCACATGTGATGGCTCATCTGTAAAAAAACAGATTTATTTGCAAGGTTTAAGTCAGTAGCTTTCTTCATATATTTCATTGAAGTTGCAGCCTCTTAGTAAACTGTCATTTTTTTCTCTCCATAATGACTGACAAAAGCTGAGCAGAGGTGCTGGGTTAAGTTATGCTAATGTTGCAGGGACCATCAGAGTGCACGGGGAGATAACGTGTTTCAAAGTCCACATCGCTGGGAGGTGGAGCCGTACAGAGGATCAGGGCTGGATTGACACTGGCGGCCTTTTGAGGGTGCGCGAGGAGTTCACGCTCGGTGAAGTGGGAGAGCGGGCCAGAGGGGCTGGTTTGGTGAAAGCGAGTGGGCAGGGAGGGCGCCCTTAGGTGGGAGGTGAAATTAGGACTGATTAAGAAGCACATCCTGGGAGCAACGCTTTCGGAGGAGGTTTGCTTCATGGACATAGCCGGGGGACGGAGGAGGAGAGAAACAGATACAGACAAATGAGTAGAAGTGGAAAGAAGCTTCAAGTTGTGGAGGAGGAAGTCAAACTGCAGAACAGTTTCCCTTAGAAACATAGTTCTAGTTGCACTCGCTGTGTACGTTTCATAAATTTGTTATCAGGTGACCGGATATCTAACTAAAAGCAGGTGGAGCGTGTACTGGGAGGCAAGCGAGAGGCGAGGAGGTGTCGTGGCGTCCATCAGGGGCTGACATTTATTTTGGCGGGGACAGATGATGTAATTAACTTTTAGACCTTCCTGTTCGCGCCCGCTTCTCTCGGCAGGAGCGCCAGAGAAAACAAGCCCAAACCACCCGCCCTTCCCTTCACCCTCCAGACGGATCCACGGCCATTTGCAGCCGCTCGTCCGTCTCCGTCGCTAACGTTGCACCTCCTCAGCGTTGCTCTCCTCTCTTTCTTTACCTCCTAATTTGACTCTCTCTCTCTCTCTCGCGCGCGGTGCAGCGAGGTGCCTTCAAGTCCCAGGAACCATCAATAGTGGCTTTTCCTTTTCCCCTCCGTCGATACAAAGGCGCTTCCTTGCCTTGCAACAATGCCGTACTCCAGGGAGGAGTGCTCCGTGGGCCCACGAGTTAACTTCAACAACTGTGACACTCCGGAGTTGCTTAACACAGCACTTTTTTCATCAGCTTGGCAGATTTTGCATCGCTGTGAATGACAACACGCAGCCATCAGCTGCGTGTTTGCTCCTTGTACGTGTCACGGCGACTGCGCTTACTTCCTGTAAGTTCGGTTCCCGCAGCTCGTGCTCTTCTTACACCACCTCCAAATTGGCTTTTGTCGTTTGATACCAAGACGAACAGATGAAGGCGAATGAATAAATTCCATATGAGGCAATCTGTATCTCAGAGACACGTCATCTCACCTCCTCGGCGTGAATGTGATGTGTGTAACACTTCTCTGTGAGGAGTCTGGGTCACAGGCTGCAGGTGTACTTTGTAAACCACCCCTCGCTTCAGCCGTGTGATTTTTAATACTGAATAATGATGCCTGAGGCCTGTTTTGTTTCCTCGCTGCCCTGGAAACCGAACCTGGCTGATTCGCGGCTCTAATGGTTGGCAGATGCGCGGGTCCGCGCGAGGGGTGCGAGGTGTTTGTTTGTACGAGCTGATTTCTCAGACTAAACGGGGCGTATCGCGTCCCTCCAGCTGCTCCGGATCAAAACAGTCGGCGCAGCCTGCGCGGGAAGGGCCCTGTACACCTGGCAAAACAAGATGAGACTGCAGCCTGACAGCGGGTATAACATCCGCGCTGACGAATGAGCAGTTTACTGACATGACGCACGCTCTGTTGTCTTAGCTGTAAATTTAGGCACAACTCGCGCTTTGGGGGAGGGGGGTCATAGGAACAAAAACTGAGACAGGAGGAGAGACAGTGAGCTCATAGTTTGTCTTCAGATCAGGGTTAGTCTGTATTATGGGATGAAACAGAGGCCACGCAGCCCAACTTCTAAATTTAGTCTTGAGAAGAACAAGAAGAGAAACGGTGTCTTCACCTCTTGTCTGTACTTCCTATTCTAGGCCGAGATTCTGTTGAGCTGTTCAGTTACAGTGCTTGTACAGTGCAAGCATTTGGTTTAAATTAAACTCTGCTTTCATTGTGCGTGTGAATGCATGGCTGTTTTTGCCTGTCACGCGCCGCTGGCTGCAGCCAGACGCCATCAATTCAGCGTCAACGGCTCTGGGAGGAAACAGTAAATCACAACAGTTATCCAGGTAAACAACGCACCAACGGCACCCCGGAGAACGCCGGCGTCCACGGAGCACGTTGCTTCCACGGGATGAAGGGAAGGCAGGAAAAACACAGGGACCGCGCTCGTTTAATGGCAAGTCATCTGTTAATTTAAATGACGGGTTTAGCCAGTGCACAGGTGTGTGAGGGCAGAGGTCGCAGGAAGGAGGTGAATGCTCAGTTAGTCGCACAGCAGCCAGAGAGAGAGAGAGAAAGAGAGAGAGAGAGAGAGAGTGAGAGAGGGAGCGAGAGAGAGAGAGAGAGAGGAGAGAGAGAGAGAGAGAGAGAGAGGGAGAGAGATGTAGAGTGAGAGAGGGAGAGAGAGAGAGAGACAGACAGGCAGAAGAGTTTGATGCAGTCCTGTATGTGCCAACAGGTTTCGGCATCTCTAAGAACACAGCTGGCCTCACTGGTCAGCAATCCGGCCCCAGGGAATAGTGAGGAAATGTCCTCATTCTGGTTTAAGCAGCACAGAGAATGAACCCAAGGTGCAGGTGGGGCTGTCGTGAAAATCAGCCGTGTGAAAATGCTCGCAGAAAAGTTTTGTTTTTCGCTCGCACTCTGCTGATCGTGGGACAGCTGTTTAGAAGTCAGCGGTTGTTTTGTCCTGTAACATTTGTCTTTTTTTTTTTAAACTGATTTCTCCAGCGAGTGAATCATCATCTCCAGCCGCAGTATTCACCTCATTCCTCCCACTGTCCGCTCGCACGCTGAACACACCGTGTCAAACAGTATCAATCTTTAAAGGCTGTAAGGATAGCATGGCTGCAGGCCATGGGATGCTGCTCCAGCTCCTCTTTTATCGCTCTGGTGCCACTTCATAAATAAAGCCATTACAGAGCGAGAGGTGGGAGACATGGACAGACACAAATAAACACACACACACACACACACACACACACACACACACACACACAGATCGGGCAGGTACTCCGTCTCCCGTCACTGGGGAGCTTTAACCCTGACCAGCTTAGTTCAGAGGCAAGGGGCTTTATGGGACATTGGGGAGCAGCTCACATGGACTAAATAGAATATCCAATGGGGTCCGTCCCAATCTGAGATTAAGCCACCAGAATCTGTGGTTTCTTGCTCTAGCAAAGGTGTTTGCACACACACACACGTAGAGAAAAACATACACACACTGCAGCAGTGTCTGTGAGTGGGTCCCAGTGCAGCTCAGGGTTTTATGCTGACACTAAAGTATGTGTTCATCTAGGAGTGAAGGGCCTCTCTGTGCCTGTCTGTTACCTGCCTCTCTGCTCTGCCCATGGACTGACTGACTGATTGAAGTGTAGTCTAGTGGGGCTCTGACAGGGATCTCCACATGATCCCATAGGACCCGCAACGAAAGCCCTTACCCAGCATATCTGAGCAGGGCCAGCTTGCAGGGTGGGCGCTGAGCTTAGACAGCCTCCACTCCCAGCTGAAGTCCAAGGAACCTGTGTGCTTCATCGAATCGCGCTCCAGCAAAAGAAGCACTATTATCCCTTCTGTTTTGATCATAGGAGCCCGATCCGGATAAGTTACAGTAACTGCACGTTGCTGTGCGTTTTTTTTTTTTTTTTTTTCTTGTCTCAGCGTCTGTGATGGAAAGCAAACCAGAGGGCGAATGATTCAGGGCCAAGCAAAAGTTAGCGATTGTTTGAAGAAGACTGGCCTCCTTCAAGTCTGTGCAAAAAGTGTGCGTTTGCAGGAAGACAGGCAGGAAATAGGCCCAGTGGTTTCAGCGCAAGTACAAGATAAAGTCTGTGTTTCCACCCCGCTGTCCCGGAGACAGCAAAGTAGTTCATGAAACTAAGGGAGCATCATTTCTGAGGCGAGAGGAGACTGATCCTGCTTTGGCACAAGGGGAGCGAGGTGACGGCAGGAAACAGACAAACAGAGGGGGAGCGTGCACCTCGGAGCATCCCTGCAGCAGCAGCGGATCTGCTTTGACATACTGTCACATGTAAATATTTACAATCCTGTGTCTTTAGTAGCTCAGCCACTTGTGGAACTACTTCTACAAGTCACTGCTAATATTTATAGTTTTCGCATATGTGGTTGTAGCACGTTCAGAAGTGGTTTTGTGTGACGCTGCTTTCACACAGCACAGGCGTGATTGAATTCCAGCCTGCACCTAAGTGTTTTTTTTTTTTTTTTTTTTTTTGATCCGGCAGGCTTGATCCTTGCACACCGCCGCACACAAGCGCCCGCGTCGCATTATACGGCATCAGCCCGGCTCAAAGTGGATCATTATTTACTAAACAGGTTGCCTAACAAGAAAAGACTGATTCCCCTGCAGGCTTGTATGAAAAACCCCTGGAAGCATGGCGCCGGAGCAATATCCATCATAATTGATGTGTTGCAAAGCAGATTACACACATTAGCACACACTGTTCTAGCTATGACAGCGCCGACTGAACATGACAAATTCCATAATGTGGGGGAAAAAAAGGTAGTTGGGTGTCTCGGGGTATTAAAAGACGCGGCAACCAACAAAGAGGCATTAGCATTTAAGGAGGAGAGTGTGTTTGCGTGTGCATCCGCTGACTAACTACACGTCCTCCGCGCTTTCATTTGGCCTTAATTACATTCTGTTTGTTCCACTCGAGGCGGAGGGTCCCGTAAAGTGTTGGGAGCTGTTCCCGGTGCGGCATCATCCTGCTCTGTGACACGGCTCCATTGAGCCCCAGCTTATCCCAGCGCAGCGTTCGCTACAAGGGATGATGCGTTCGAGGCCACCGTCGGCCGCGGCGGCATTATTTACCAGCACAGAACAACAGATAAGCCCTTTGAAATAGCAGCAGCCGGTTCGTTGTGGGCGTGTGTGTGTGTGTGGGGGGGGGCTGTCTAATCAGCGGGCTGGGATGCCGGGGAAATGAATACGCTTTGGGGAAGAGGGGCGGCTGCACTTGCTCACTCGCTTCCTCCTCTCTCGCTCCCTCGCTTGCTCACTCTCTCAGTCACTCTCCTCTCACTCTTCTAATCAACTCAACAGCATTACGGTAAATCTGCTCATGGAATTCCTGCTGGCTGCCTGCTTTTCTACACGCGCACAAATTACGTTCTTAAAGGTTGTAAATAATGCGGAGCTGATTTGCACTTGACATTTTCTTCATATTATTTTTATTATCATAATTATTATTATTATTATTATTATTATTATTATTATTATTATTATTATTATTATTATTATTATTATTATTATTATTATTGCTGATTTGTTTTTTATATTCAATTTAAAAATAATAGTAACAGTAATAGTACAGAGTATTTTAGCAGATCCTTTTATTAAACAACACTTAATAGAGGGTTTTAAAGTCACACTTTCTTAAATGTTATATTAAATATTATATATTAGTAGTCATGATATTTTTATTATTGTTGTTTTCTGCATTTATGTTTTGGTACACTTTTATTTTTAGTAAATCTAATACATTAAGACATTTAATGTAAATGATTTTTCTTCCTTAGAGCTGCTCTCTATGTATGTGTGACCAAGCCACACACCCACTCCTGACGACCCACTAATTAACACCCCATGTTAATCACTCTCGACCCAGCCAATACCCAGCGACATGCCATCATGCAGATCACTACATCATGCCACAGCACAGCAGTGCATCAAAGGCGGGCGATACTTTCCCTTTCTCCTCCGTGTTGTGTTGTGGAGACATCTCGGTGAGAATTTTGACTTATCTCGCAGTGTGAACGTGAACTGTTGGAGCTGTTTCCTGAGCGGAGCTTGCTGTTTAGCAGGACTGTCATTCACAAAGTGATACTGAAGTGATATAAATACTGGAATGGTGACAAAGAAACATTTCACCACCGTCTCCCTCTCCTCAAGCGAACCATCTGTGGCTTTAAATCCGTCTTGTGTTTCTCCCAGGACTATAATTTCTAATATCGTCTTTATTTTTGTCACCATACAGAGCGCTGCATGTATTAGATCTAATCCATTAGCCTGATCCTACTTTACATACACTGCTGTAAGTATGTGTTTGATAAATATCTTTCCAGTGGGTCTGCGGTGCTGGCTGAAATAATGATTTTGATATAAGTTAAGCTGATTTGCCTAAGCTACCGAGTAATTAAGTGAACTTAATAATTTCATTTCAATTCATTTCCATTACCTGAATTACTTTTACAGACTCTCCTATCTTTTGTAAATGTCTGTGTCTGCTTTAAGTTCACTGTTGTCTGGTAATGAGAGGCAGGCCTCTGAACTCTGTTACAACACTGACCTCTAGTGTCAGCTCTGGCTGCCCTGCCGCTTTAAATGTGACATTCTGCCGGGCTCATTGGTAGTCCTATCTAAGTTAATGAATCCGCTTTGGACAAACTGCCTGGTTTGAAGCTTTAGCCTCAAACGCCTGGAGCGGGGATTGCCCAGGATAGGGCAGAGGTAGATTAGGAGTCAGTGTAATGAGAGGCAAAGCATCTCTTTAGCTCCCCCTTTGTCTTTGCCTCCATTCAACAAGCCTTGGAGGAGAGCGGGAGAGATACTTCTCTGGCCACTGGCAGCCACACAGGCATTGGCTTTATTTTTCATCATCCTCTCCTCCCTGTCAGCTTCTTCTTCCTTCCCCATCTCTATTTTTTCCCCTCCTTCTCTCCAGTGGATGCAGACATGCCAACATGGCCTCACGTCCGCGTCAGGACATTGTCAGATCTTCTACATCATGATAAAAAAAAACGCAGACACTTGCCCACCACACTGGTGTGCAGTGCATGGCTAATAGGTATAATGTGCACCCGGCCTGCATTTAATAAACAATTACCAATCTATAATAGATGAGTCTGGCTCCTAAGGTCCAGCGCCTGCCCTGGGTTGAGAGAGGGAACAGGAGGGAGAAAGCGAGAGAGAGAGATGAATGAATAATGCTGACGTGTCCATCACAGCATCCAAATGGGGCACATGCTGCTCCAATTATCTTCCCCTGCTAATGATTGTCATCTTGATCATACTCTCCCCGAACACCTTGGTCACCTATGATCTGCACCCTCACGCCTACATTGACCATTACCCAGCTGCCCCAGCACCTCATCCTCCATCCTGCCCCCTAACCTGCCAAAATTCTAGTCTTTCTATTTCATCATTATATCATTATGTTTCAAAAATGTAGGGTTTGCTGGTTTTATTTTGGTGGGGGCACAGTGGCCATAACAAATCAATCAGGGACTTGTCTTCGGCAGCTTCCCCGTTCAGTTCAAGGTCACCTAGATTATACAGGGTTAAAGGGTGCGTTTAAGTGTGCGCGTGCAGACAGACCTGGGGGGGTGAAGGGAGGGAGACGGGACTGTCGCTCCACGGATTAGCATACGGCTCTGACGGAGCGGGGGGAATTAAAGGCAGCACAGAGGTATGATGGCCAAGCAAAAATGGGTCCCTGCACTGTGCTTTATTTCAATAGGCAGCCTAAGATACGTGAAAACAGAGGGGCTGTGAGGAGAAGCTCTCCGGCCCCAAGGATCAGCAGGGGCGAGGCGGGGGGGGGGGGGGTCCTGTGGTGGACTGCAGATAGGGCCTCACTGGGCCGCTCCAGTATGGGGAAAATACACGGCCACTGTGGCTCCCCCAGGGCCCAGGTCTGTGCTAATAATGGGATCAGAGCCATGACCCTCCCAGGACTCTGCACTAGCGTTGGATATTCTATTAGTTTCCTCTTCAGTGAAGAGAAGTCTGTGCTCAGCTACTTTTTCTCACTTAGAATCACATTTGTTTTACCTTTATGCAGCTTTAAGAGCGACTAATCAAATTATCTAAAGTTTCCAGGAAGAGACCTCATTAACAGTGGGAAAGATTGCGGCGCTACAGTAAAACCTGACCACTGTAAAACCTTCTAGTATATAACTATGTACTGTGGTTATCTCCTAATCACATCTAATGTTCTTTATGCATGCTAGGATATTGTAAGCTATTAACATATGCACAAAAAAGCTGAACTCCATAATTGTTCCCTTTTACCATTTAATCCCAGCACTGGAAGATACAGCAGAGATCACATTAACATTTACATTTGTGAATCCCCCACCTCCTTGATACAGCTCCAGCTTTCAGCCCCGGCATCTCATCTACCTTTACATAATATCAGGCTGTATTAATGCTACATATGGAGCTCCACTGTCTGCGCTGTGTGGATTTACATTTTCCTAATGATGTGCTTTCAATTTTCCCCTGCTATCCTCTTGTCCTTCCCTTCACCTCCAGCCCACAGCCCACGGTGATTTAAAACACATACAACCGTACTGCTGTTTTACTGCGGAATAACACAAAGCGCGGGTTGAGACACCTTTAGTCGCCCTGGCCCCCATCTGTTGCACATCTGGAAGTGGTGCACCACACCAATAATTGGAAGTCAATTTGTTTGAAGTTATGTATTTGGCATCTGGCTCGATTCATAAAAGCTCTGGAAATCGCATTAATTTTATAGCATCTCGAAAAGGCCCAGGCGCTTTTTTTTTCGCTCGCCGCTCTTGTGTTCCATCGTTAATGCACATGGGGCCTCGCTCGTCTAGTGACGTGGGAGTTTGTCGAGCGCTGGTCAGGGTGTGGTCCTTAATAAAAGCAGTATGGAGGCCAAAGCTGTCCAGAGTTTTAGGATGGATTGTGTTTCTGTATAACTAGAGATGTGATTGTTTGCTTGAGTTGCTTTAAAGGATTTGTGTAATTTGGCCTTTTGGTCTGATCCCGACCTCAGATCATTTCCTATTTCTGCTGAAGGGGAAAAGCCACCCGGTGCCTACTTTGCCACATTTCCAGTAGCCGGTTTGACTGATTGAGAAGCAGCATGGTGTTGTTTGTCACACAGCTCTGAGTCAAGGCTGAAAATAGATATGACACTTGATGTTTGGTGCCTCACTGCCGCCTGTCATATTGTTATTCCCACTCAAATTTCACCTAATTTGTGCACAAGTCTTGTCACAGTCCAGATCCTGATGAGGGCTTTTAGGTGGTTATTTTTTTCCTCCCCGGCTTCTACGCATGTGTGGCAACAAGGTGCAATGAGGAACACAACTGTGCGCGCCCACTCGCATGCGTGTGTGTGTGTGTGCGTGTGCGTGTGCGTGTGTGTGTGTGTGTGTGTGTGTGTGTGTGTGTGTGTGTGTGTGCGCGCGTGCATGCGTGCATGCGTGTGTGTGCGTGCGTCCGCTCGTGTTTGCACACAAGCGCATTTGATTAGCCTTGTTTGTGTGCGCGGGCTGGCGGGTGTGTGCGCGCGCGGCCCACAGTGTGTTTGTGCCGCGCTCCAAAGTGAGTCACCTCGGCGGGGAGGTGATTAAGAGTTGCCAATGGCAGGCTCGACAGGTGAGCGCGTTGTAGCGCGCTGGCAGCTGTGGCATCTGCACAGGTGACAGCTCCTCCTGCTCAGTGGTGGTGTCAGTGTTGGTGGGTGGCAGGAGGTCTGACAACGTTGTTTTGGTGACAGAATGACTCCACCGTGAGGTTCACGACATCACTTGCCTTCTTTAGATTTGTCAGTTTATACTGGGAAGTATAGGGAGTAGCCTCCCATGAACTTTACCATGTACTTCCAAGGGAACAATTCCATAGTGAAAGTACTGTGTTATAACTGTTATGAAGCACCAAAGCACTGAACTTCAATGGCTGCTTTAGGGAAATCGACAAATATTGTCTGTTGTGCAACAGTCTTGTGTTTGGGGCCTTATTAACTCGCTGCACGCTGCCGTGATGAAACAAAGCCCACTGCTGCCACCTGCTGTCAGCATCGTGACACAGCAACAGCCTCTTTAACCTGGAAGTTGCTGTGAATTAAGGAGCGAGACCGTTCTGCTGTGCACGCAGGACTGCAACATCAAGCAAAGGACAATTTGTTCTAAAACTTATATGGTTTTTGCAGATCTTGTAACAAGCTAGAAACCTTTTGAATTATTCTAAATGGTAGAAAAGGAGCAAATACGGCTTAAGTGTACTTTTCCCATCAATCTTCAAATTTTTAAAAGTAAATTTACCTTTTAACACATGCAGCTCACATCTCAGACATGTGCATTGTTTTCTCCACGCACTGTTCTGTTTCGCTTGACTCGCTGTGAGCGGGTGATCGTGGGCTGATGAAGTGTGATATTCCAAATAAAAGGGGCCCGTTCTGATGTCACCGTTGCCTCATCCGACCACATTTCCCTTTTGAAGCCTGTGCATAACTGGCCTTGAACTTTGTCCATAATAGCCTTTGATATGGAGACAAATGAATTAGTTAAGTTTAATCTCACTTTTCTTTCACAGGGCAGAATGTGTTGTCTCATGAGGAAACCTCAAAAGAATATGATGTGAATCTGTGCCTTTATTTTATACATATATTTTTAATACTGTCAATAATTTCATGAGGGGGTTCATTTTTATTATTTCATCATTACCTTCCATGTAATCATGCTCTAGTCTGGATTATTCGAATTTGTGTATGGTGCGAGAGGAAAAGAAATTGGAAATCAAAATGTAAGTTCATCTCATGTTGACTCTGACCAAGTTATTTTCCCCTAATGAAAATCTATATTTACCTAACTGCTTTAGCCAATTACCCATAAACACCACCCACCACTTTGTAGTTGGAGTTGTTGGATGTATTGACTGGATGAGACTAAAGCGGCTAAAAAGTAGATGCAAGTGAAGAATGTTCGATTTCATTCCAGAGAAACACACACTAATAATGCTAAAACTTTAATTCATGGAGGCTTTGATGGGAAATTCATTAGGGAAGTATTGGCATGTTTTCAGACCAGTCTGTTAGTTGTATTATTAATGCATGACTTCAAGATTGGAAAACTACACTCTGACGAATGATCCGACTACACAAAACAAGTTTTTAAGCCTCATAATGAGGTCAGAGTTTGTATCACTGTGCCACAAACAGATGTTCGCCAGCAAACTTTATTCATCGTCACAGCGAGTGGAGAGACGCATGTCCTCGCCTGCTTACCTAGAGGGAAAGTTTCAGCTAACAGCCCTCGTCGCAACTCTTTATCCTTCACCATTATCCGTCCTCAAGGGCTCATCAGCTCACAGTAGGCTCATCAGAATTATTACTGCTCCTCTCCTTGTCTTTATTATCCAATTTCCTTGCCCTCTTCTCTTCTCCGCTGCTCGTTGCCAATCAGCCACCTTGGAAGCGCTTCCTTCACTCTCTACTGTCGAACTTACGACCACTTGTTCACCCTGTTGTTTTGCAGCATGGTCAGTGCGCTCAGTAAACAACTGGACATTTTATGTCATGCTTTGTGTGTGTGTCCATGTCCATGTGCGGAGCTGCATGTATAAGTTTAAAAGAATCCTAAAGCAAGTATATCAAAAAAGGGGGTTTATTATATTTTCCCACCCCGACTAAGAACAGAAAAAAAAAACATTAGATAATAATATATATCTTCTGTATGAATACATGGATTAAAGCATACTGTATATAAATACATAATAACAACACACACAAGACGGAGGCTTGTTAGACATGGATGCGGCTACAAATGTTACATGCTCATGTGTTTTTTTAAGACAAAACTGTGAGTTCAAATAAGGCACGTCACAAAGCTGCAGCTGTGGTAGTGCAGTATTGATCCAGGATTGCTTGGCACGTCGTCAGAGGCCGTCACACGCGATGCAGTGTTCGGCTGCCTCAGTAGTAGAAAAGTCAGTTACGTTATGTACATGCGAGCTAAATGTCTCCCTTTTTCTGGTTAGTCTGATCCCGCTCGGTCCGGGAGGCAGAGAGACCCACTGGTTGGGAACAGGAAATCCATGGGGAACACTGTTTATGCGCGTGGCGCCTTCAATTGTGTCAGCGGTCATTTGTGAGTTGTCATTATTGTACAGCAGGAGCTACAGCCCACTGTTCAAAGGGCTCTGCGTGTGGCAGCAGTGTTGTCATGATGAGTGTCTATTCACAGAAGCGCCCCCCCCCCCCATTATAGGTCATCGCCCTCCGCCGAACTGAAGCTGCTCCTGCGGCTGCTGTCCTTGGACGCAGCTCCGGGCGAGCCGGCCGACAGCAGCGGGTCGGCGCCGAACGGTGAGAGTGGGTCGTCCATCAGGATCTCATCCAGGGGGTGCTCCTCCTTGAGCGTGGCGCTGAAGAAGTCGGTGAAGTGGGACAGCGGGTCGGAGAAGGTGGTGCAGCCGTCGGTGGCGGCGAGGTGGTCCTGCGGCCCAGCGGCCGAGGGGGCGGACGGCGCGCCGGCCACCGCAGCTATCCTATGGAGGTAGTCGCTGTTGGGGTCCTCTTGGTAGAGAGGCGGCTGCTGGGCCTGCTGGGGAGACGACTGCTGCTGCTGCTGCTGCTGCTGCTGCTGCTGCTGCTGCTGCTGCTGCTGCTGCTGCTGCTGCTGCTGCTGCTGCTGTTTGAGGAGGTGGGAGGAGAGTTCCACCGTGCCCATGGCTGCAGCCATGTTCGGGAGGCCGTGGGACCGTGCTTGGATCTCCAGCTCCTGGAGAAGGAGAAATAAGAGACCACAAGTCCAATATGGGATTAGTCACTTCCCATGAGGTAACAGTGAGACAGTCAGCGCCACACCTTGCTTATCTCCTGCATTTACTGAGGTTATGAAGCAGTTTGTGTACTGACACATACAGTACACGTCTCCCCCACACGCAAAGTATGTGACAAGCCCACACAACCACTGTTGTCACAATTTGCCAATCTTTCATCATCAGGGGCGGTGAGGTGTTCCTGGATGTTTGTGATCCTTGAGGCAGATTTAATATTCCCGTCACTTAACTAAACTCAGAAACCACAGTCTGCGTCTGCACAAAGATAAATAAATGGACTGTGGTCATCTTCTATTTCAGACAATTGGTAATTGTCTGTATCCTTTGGGTATTTGCTGGGAGCTCTATCAGGAGACTGAGTATACAGTGTTTTGACGTTGTGGGCGTATCAAGTATATGGTGGTGTATATATAGTGTTGTTTTGAATGTAGAGGTCAAATATCGCCAGTATTCATACGTGCCACATCACTTCCTCATTTCATTACCTGGATCCTCAGCAGCAGCCTCCTGTTGGCCTGCTCCAGCTTCTTCTGCCGACCCTCCAGCTCCCGAGCGTGCTGCTGCTCCTTCTGCAGCCACCTTATGTACTCCACCGAGGCCTTCAGGATGGTGCCTTTGTTCCACCGCATGTCGCTACAGAGGAGGAGAGAAATGCAAAAGATAACCTTTTACACAGAAGCCCCTGATGTCGGCAGAAAAGCCTCCACAATAATAAAAAAATAAAAGAGGCGAAAAGTTTTAACACAGTGGTTTTTCCCCTTTTATGATATGAATAAGAAATGGTGATTTACATGGGGCAATTATTCATCCTTGGACATTACATGGGAACAGTGAATGGGAATTTTAATAGAATAGTTAAGTAGCTACGTGGAGAGTCCATTCTCGTACCTCCTTGTTCAGTAAAATTAATCCTCGAGTAAAAATAGGTGACAGAAAATGAGCTAAGTAGGAAGACAAGAGGGGAATGGGAGCAATGGACTTAAGGTGCTACGGAGCAAGTCATTCTTTAGGAGATATTGCTTCTTTTAAAAAGGAAAGTGAAGCTGTATTGAGATTGTCCTTTTCCACATGAATGAGACGTTGGTCTGATCAGCGCTAATATTCTCTTTTATCCCGTGTTAATGGCACGACGGCAACGCTAACCTTCCATTTAAATTTGAAGCAAAGTTCAATTGCCAAAGATGGACGAGGGATTTTAATTCAGCGCCACGCTCCATGTCTGTGTTTCCATTTTAACTTCAAACTTTGATTCAAATGGTGTGGCCCGCTCCTTTGCATTTGACCCCTTCCTCATCACTCATGCTTTCAGCCGAGCTGCCGGCACACAGTAAGAGGATGTACAGGCTCCTGGAGCGGAGGCTACAATGGAAGTTCAAGTGCACCCTTGAAATATGACTGAAATGTGTTTGAGGACTCATTTGAATTCGATGAACACCATCTGGAGTGTCTTTGTGCTTAGAATTTAATACTCTTCCGTGCCAGACAAGTTCTTGCAATGGTTTCTGTGACACAAAGTTAAATGGGAGTAGATCGTCTCGGTAAATACATTTAGGATTGGGCAACTTACGGGTCATTTGACTTTGGTATGAGCGTCCCCAGCTCTTTAATCCTGTAGTTGATGTTGTATCGCCGTCTTCTTTCAACTAAATGGGCAGAGCAAAAGCAGAGCGAGATTATCATCACTGGAGCTTTGTCAGATCGCTGCTGAAGGCTGGCCACAGTTCACCCCAAGACACTCACTCAAGTTATGGTTGTCTTTCTTCTGCCTCTCTTTGGCCATCACCCTTGTGTCGTGTTCTGTCAAGAAACAGTAAATCACACAGGGGAACGAATTGATTAGCAACGCACACGCATTTAGCAACAGAAAGACAACGACCGCAAATCTCCACAAAAGGGCCAGTGAGGAGACACACGGCCGGTTGTTTGGAGGGAGTTCACCGCCGGGGTCAGGCAGAAATGTTTTGGCCTATCGCTCCCCGCCGCGGACACAAGTTTGACCTCCTGACACACAAGCCCGATTTATTTGCCTTCAGCGCGTCTGAGGCTCATTGTGAAAGACAAAATGGTGACCACTTTTAGCCCGCTTGCTCCCGTAATTAAGACAGTTTAGCAAATTCGCTAATCGGTCCCGGTAGAGGAACAAAAAAATGCCAGTGCAGCCACATTTGCATTCGCATTCTTGCGAATTACATAATTAGGGACCTGAGATTGGATTTCCCAATTTGTCGCTGTTGATTCAATCAAGACAATTTCAGCTCTCTAACATGCCATTGTCCTCTTCACCCACACTGAAATGAAACAGATGCCAATTTACTTATTTGCCCGTTGAGAACGAAGACCTCTTCAGGCATCCTTTCTATTTCCTAAATCAATTAGGCTCCTTCGCTTGATGCGTGGTGGCAATAGGAAATGTCTTAAAGCAGCTCGTTTCTTAAAGCTTTGCGTGTGTTCGTGTGAGACGAAAATGTCCACACACTCGGTCGACCTATTCGTGGAACACAAATGAGCTGACGTGCTCGGCCAGTGCACGTGGAACACGTTGCCATTTATAGCGGACTCAGGTGCTCTGCCCGTTATGGGTTAGTTATTCCGCCACGGTATGCATTCATACCTGTGTATTCCCTTTTAACAGTGAGCTTTGTGGGGTTAGATGTGGGACTCATTCCACCATTAGGGGCGTTCATACCTTGTTCACCCCCATACACGTCCAGCATGCTGCTGCTGAGGGACACCTACAGTGGGAATGATATGAAGAGAGAGAGAGAGAGAGAGAGAGGCAGGGGGTTAGTTACAGGAGGAGCACATTTCAACAACACGATCGTCTTTTACACTCTGACAAAGGCCACAGCACTAATAGTTGTCTTTTACTGCTGTGCCGTATTGTTTAGCCTCGACCAAAATGACAAGAGGCAGGTGGAGTGATCAGAGGCTTGCAGAGAAGACAGTGAGCCCCCGGGCCTCCGGGTTTGGCCTTCCCAGCAGGGAGTGGTAGTGTCCACAGGTCTGCCACAGCAGGACAGGGCAAACTCATGAATCGCTGTCATGTTCCGATCGCCTGCTCACGTTGCATCACAAAGAGTAAAACCAACTTAACAAGGACTTAACCTTACTGAAGCTGGGTCAGTAGAGGGTTCTCATCCACTAGCTTTACTCCATCCAGCCCTGACCTCCAACCCTGGGCTCGGGCTGACTAGGCGTGGGCCTTTTATCTTGGAACGCCACCGTTCTCAAAACCCAAACAGCTGAAAGGGCTTGAAACACACAGAGATGTGCTCTGTGTTGAAAATAGTATCCTATTAGATGAAAAGGCTAGGTCAACTGCATCAGCGGGGACAGAACAGCTTTTCTTGTCTGGGAAAGCATCAGTTCTGTGATAATGTAGTTTATGACATATCCACATTTGTATATTTACGTCATTCCAGTGAATTGTGAGTCCTTAGAGAGGAAGGAACGGAAATTGAAAATATAAAGGCCCAGATGAGGAAACAAGAAACATTTGCAATACCTACTGGTAAACTGTATGTGTGTGTGTGTGTGTGTGTGTGTGTGTGTGTGTGTGTGTGTGTGTGTGTGTGTGTGTGTGTGTGTGTGTGTGTGTGTGTGTGTGTGTGTGTGTGTCCTCATTATCTCACCCTGATAAAGACAAGAGGATGTGGAGGAGGACGACGACACAACACCGCTTATCATAATTCCCCAACTACTCCCACTGCAATCACTTCAATCCCTTTTCTGTCTGTGTTCCTGGACATGTTGACATGGTCAAGCGGTGTGATCCATCGTACTGCATGACTAATTAGGATGACTTGATCCATTCAAGAACAGTATCATTTCTGGACAAGCCCATAGGGAGTTTACAGTATGTATTAACCCAATTCAGTGGCTTCAGTCCGTGCTTGTCTGTTGCTGAAGCCTCATCTGAAGCCTATGGACTCGCTGTTCTTCCTCCCCATCTCCCCCCTTATGCTTTATCTTATCTCCTTGCGTGTGATGCTTTGTCGGACGGTTGTTGCTTTGCGTTTGTTTCTATAATACCTCACCATATCTTTGTGTGGCAGGTGTTGCATTTGCTTTGGTATACAGTATCTCAGTGGCTGCGCAATAATACCTCATAGTCTCATTTTTGCCATATTGTCGTTAATGATATAACTCTGGCCACATCATCCCTCTTTTAAATTTAATCTTCATTGTTAAACGTCTTGAGAAATTTGAAAAATGTCGCTAAGCCTTTGTGAACTTTGACTCATGCCTGGACTTAAGCTGACCTCAAACTAAGGCTGAGGTCCCCCTTTTCCCAAGCACGTCAAGTGTGCACCTTAATGTTTGGGTGGAGGAAGCTCACTTTGAAGTCTACATAGAACTTAAAGGAAGGAGTTATTAAGAAATATGTAGTGTGGAACTGCATGGAATGTTGGCTCCAGACAAACAATAAGCTGCACAAATCCATAAAACAGACCTTTCTACCACAGATAGCATTTTGAACAGTGTTAATGTGCAGCTGTTAGTGCAGTGGGTAAGGTGACATATACTTACGTTGTTTTGCATTATGTTAGCCTCCATGCAATCCAATCCTCCATCATTGAAACCGGATTCAAGACTAATTAGGTCATCAATAACTTCATCCATTGGAAACTAAAAGAAAACAGTCATTTCAGTGTATTTGTGGTCATTTTATGTCCAAGTCTGATCTTTTGAACTCTCAAAATTCTAAATGGACACAGAAATGGGGAGGGTTGGTTGAGAAAAATCTAATAACAGACATGTTGCCGGCCACTATTTTGCAGCGCTAGCCAGCGGAACTGTTACCAGACTTGTTTCTCTCTTTTGAAAAGGTTTCTCTCATCAGAGACTGTTTGTCTGAAGTTATTGATGAGCCCATCAGTGGGAGAGGGAGATCAATAATGGCACCACTTTGTTTGGATGATTAATTAGAACCATTCTCTGCATTGTTGAGGTTTTACTGACTGGATTAGTCAGTCGTCGGTTCTTTTGAATTACTTCATGTTGATTGTCCAACAGTGTGTCGGCCATGATTTATCTCTTTTATCTCAAAAGACTTCAGAATTTGCAGCAGAAACAGTTATTGATGAGCTTAGGGCAGGAAAACACACAGCGAATGTTGCGAAATGCAAAAAAAAGTCATGGCCCACAGTTTGTTCTTTTGCGGCAGGCTGTGGTTCGAATTCTTTGTTTCAATCTAACTGTTTTCATTTTCTCAATTTCAGTTCCATAAATGTAGCAACATCATAATTCACACAGGCTTTCGTTTGCGTTCTCCATACATTGGCTTCACCCACCTCGCTGTCGTGACTGGCCAGCGTGAGCAGGGTGACGGGGCTGTTGGGGCTGCTGCCGTCGCTGACGGCGGGCATGTGTCCGTTCCTCATGATGGGCACAGAGGCCAGCGGCTGGCCGGCGGCGTGTGGATGTGGGATGGTGTGGCCCTGGCCGGTGGAAGAGGCCAGCTTGGCGCCCAGCGTCAGATACTGCTTGACCTGCTGATTCTGAGTCTGGTGGAGGTGGAATTTGGAGTTCTCCAGATGGCTCTGAACCTGCAGCAAAACCAAATCATTCACAAGTTCACTTAGAAGAAAATAGGTTAAGGAAGTAAGGCACTGTTTACTGTTTTTCCACGAGTAGAGCAGCACTGACTAAGTCCATACATTCATTTAACTCAGAAATAGCCAAGAGTCACAATTTCCCCTATTCTTAGTCACTCACGAAGTTCGTAGGCAAAAGAGTCCTGATGATATGAATTAAGGTCATTCTTAAGGTCATGATTATTTGAGTACAAATCTCAAGTGATTCGATGCTGACAAGCAAAATTACAAATGATATTAAAATGCAGTACACAGTAGACATTATAATCAATAGTAACAAAAGTAAAACAAACACAAACATGTTGATTTTCAGATTGTCAGTAGTCTTACGTTTGAAGCTCTGGTCGCGTCCCGCATTGTGTAGTAACTGCAGTCAGTTAAGTGTGGCATTCTCAAAAACAGCAGATAGTCTTGGATGTTTTGTGGCAGTGAGTCAACTTTAGGTATCCAAGCCTGCTGCTGCAGCTGCTGTCCTGGTAATGTGCTGACTGCTCAGTGAGTGTCTGTCCCTTCCAAGTCCCCAACCGATGACTTTTAAAGGGCCCTTAGTGAACTAATTAGCATGTCGCCTAGCATGATAATCACTTCAAACGCTGGACTGTCAGATCACCCGGGGTTTGATCACTGCAGGATATCTGACTTTAGCTACTATCACTAATTCAGCCGGACCGCCCCTTTCTGACTGGGTGACCAATCGGCTGTCAGCGTCCAGTTCTACCCGGCCTGCTCCAGGGGTTGTGGCAGCACAATTGACCCTTGTTCCCCATTGGGGGTTTTAAATAACTCCTCTAATGCCAGTTTTAACCATGTCTTTTTATTCATTCACTGGTTTCAGTAAAGACACTTTAGAATAGTTATTCTCCCAAACAACAAGAAGCTATTTTGAGGTCTTCATTACAAAAAGCCGCTATTTCCAGAAGGAACATCACACCTCAAAACATCCAATTTACTCAGGCCTCTGAGGCTCACAACGGTGCTCACTGTTATAGTATGATTTATTAGTTTACGGCCTGTAAAGCCATTTTTAGAGTACTTAGCAATAATACATGTATTGTTGACGTTGATTGTATAATGTTAGTCTTTGTTAGCTGTAAATGGTCCCCTTGTCTGTCTGTTATGCATATGTCTTTTAAACATGCTATTGACTGGTCAAAATAGTACAATATAGGCTCATATTGTTATTATGACTGACCTCATCACATTAGTTGGAAATAGAAGGAACCCAGTTAAGCAAAAATCTTTCTGTGGCAGTTTCCTACAGTCATAAGTACTGTAAACTGAAGAAATGGTAGACATGGTAGGAGATGTTTTCTGACTGTAACCACTGCTGGTCACAGTGAAGACACGCTTTCAGAAGCATAGTTGAGTCAGTTAACTCAGTCACTTACAATTATCTCCAGTTAGCCTGTGGTCATGCATGTTAGAGCAAGGCTGTAACAACAAAACCTTGGCGTGAACTCAATTTCAATCCTCTTTATATTTTTTAGGAAAAAGTAAATGTTTTTTAAACATACAAATCACTGGGGGTCATTGAATGTGTTAAATCAGGTATCCTGATGGCAGCAGTAAAGGTTTTTCAGGGGTCAAACGTCAACTACAACACAATAGTTCTGTTCCACGGGGACTTTTGGCTTTAGTAGCTTTACATTTATACTAAAACTCAGCATTAAATCCCCCTTGTCAGCTAGATGAGCCATCATTCCTCACTCGCCCACCTAACTAATAACTGGCTCATCACAATAGTCGACTTGTCAGTAGTGACTAAGAGCTCTTATCTGACGTCTCAAGGCCAAACAAGATGCCAGTTGTTAGCCAATCAACATTTCTTGCCACTATAGCAGGACGGATGCCAGCGTTGCTGCACACCACATCTGTTTGTGTGACAGCAGATTGTGACGGTTGCGCTCCGGCTTTCTCACTACTGTAAATGCCGGAGACACGCTTGTTATCCACTTAAGGCGAATCTTATTAGATTTGAGAGGTAATGGCGCTTCAGTCACCGCAGCCAGCATCGACAATGGCAGGCCTGTGCATGTGCGAAGAGGTTATGCAGAAAATGATCAATGCCCGTCATACGCATGGGGCAGGACTGAGATAAGAATTGGACCAATCAGAGCTCAAGTGTAGGATTTTTACGGCGATTGTGATGTTACAGACAAATTCTCTTTCTCAGTGTGGCTACCAGCACCTGCTGCCACAATTGAGGCACTGTTGGAGGTCAGGCTTCCGTTTCCATGCATGTTATTCTGGACTAGTGTGTCAACTAACACAGTCCATTCACATTTTTTGCCATTAGGATACTCTTGCACGCATTAGTAGCACTTACAGTAGATTCTTGTTCTTGGCTTTACTCATATTTGATAATGGTAGATTGTCTCATTTAATGTTAAAGTTTCAGCGTCAGATCAGGAAATTGGGAGATCAACTTGATCATGGTAAAATTATTACCTCTATTACAACCACTTAAATAACTGTCAGTACCAGACAATGTGTCTGCTCAGTCTTTTCCTCTTTCCCTTTTCCTGTAATGAATGAACTTTTTCAAACCCTTTCGCTTACACAGCACAAGCACTGTGTGATTATTAAAAAAAACCAACTGCAACAGGTTCATATTGGGTTCCTTAGCAATAATGTGCAGTACATAATATGCATCTACTGCAATTTGCAGCCAATTATGCAACAACAGCAATAAAATCAATCACAGCAATGCTCCAAGAAGACATACACAAACCTGAAGAATATACAACCAGTTTAATTTAGTCCGCAACTTGATGGAGATGCATTTAACAACTGCATAATTTACCTTAAGAGATGCTAAAGGGTCTTTTTCTGCCGTCCCACCGAAAAGCTGCTCTCACAACCCTAGTATGACACACAAACTCACAGGTGTCCCCTCTAAGTTTAAAGCTCTTGCCTAACCCGGTTTCAGTCTTGCCCAAGTTCTCCTTTCACTTCAGAAAAATCCAGCAACTTATGAAACTCTGGGTGATGGTGACATTCTTTAGCTGTACAAATTATGGGCAAAACCTGGTAGGAGGCAGGGAATCGTTTCTGTATTTTTGCATCACATCGACACAATCTGCGGCAGCCACGCTCAGAATTTCTCAGGAGATAAGATGAAAGTGGAACAAAAAGCTTCTTAGCTGTTGAGCGTGCTGACCAGTAGATCATTGTAATCTCACACACCCTAGATTGCGTAAATGTGTGGTAAGATAAGACTGGGATAGGGAGCTGATCAGGATTTGGCATCCCACCGCAGACAGTCTTTCTTGCATGCAAAGCGCAAACAAATGCACGCACGTTTGTCCCCGTCTGATCCGACTCCCGCTTTCCACGGGTGTTAGTTAGAGCGCTCCCCCTACCTGTAGCAGCTGGGTCTCTGTCAAGGTGATCACTTTGACCACGCAACAGCGAATCATGGCTCCCCCGCAAGTGACAGCGTCTCCCAGCGCGGCGGCCGCGGAAGAACAAGAGCTGTCACGGTTACGGCTCGGTCTCTCGGCGCGACAGGGCGCGAAGAAGAGGAAGAAGAACACAGGCGCAGCCTCCCCTCTTCCTGAGCTTTTGCAGAAATATCGGAAAGGAAGGCATGACACATCAGCTTATTTGGGAACCGCACAGGCTGTTTCCTCTGTGTGTGTGTGTTAGGGCATGCTTGTGTTTTGGTCAGGGAAAGGCCTGACAGAGGCAGAAATACAGATGGCAGTTGGGTGTGTGTGTGTGTGTGTGTGTGTGTGTGTGTGTGTGTGTGTGTGTGTGTGTGTGTGTGTGTGTGTGTGTGTGTGTGTGTGTACACGGGTGTAATAAGTTGACAGAATGTGAGTTCCTGCTTGTGGATCACCGCACTTTCCTGCTTGCAGAACATCCAGCCCAGCTCAGCACATTTTCTCAGGTTATCTCCGTGACACCTACTTCCCTTGGAAGGCTTTGTAGTCATCAAACTGTAGCGACGGCCTCGGTTGGGGAAACGCACCAAAAAAAAGTCATCTGCATGTGTGCAGCTATGCTAAAAGGCACCGATGTGCACTCGCAGAAACGCGTTATCGCGCTCCAGTCGCTGTCAGGCCACAATAGAGGCCGGCACGGGACTTCCAAAAGTGGCTCCAGCAGAATTCCCAGACACAGCAAAATTGAGCGGGGTTACTGCAAGTCCTCCCTGTATTCCCAACCTTTAGACAGTGGAAATGCTAAATCAGCTGCTGCTATTCTCCTCAGCAAAAACAGACACCAAGGCCTTGAGTACGGGCAAACAAAGTGAAACTTATAAATATTACCAAGCGTAGCAAAGCGCATCGAGGCATTTGGGAAGCCCATTAGCATTTCCACTAAACACTAGTCACAGTTCATGCAACAATAACTCAAGAAATACATAATTCAAAGCAAACTGAAATTTCATTTTTTAATTAATCTGGTACAAATTATAATTCATCATAACACTGGGTCATTTTACTAAACAGAACTTGGTAATATACTGTATGTAGAGTAAGTTGTTCAGTCATTTTGCTGCTCTTTGAAGGACAGTTTGTCTAATGTGTAGCTCTTCTACCCATCTGTTGAGTTTTTGCAGGATCACATGCCCGTCGGTGCCTCTGGGTCGCTGGGTTTACTACTTCACAAGCTCGCCGTTACCCCACGTGTGTATTTGTCTGCTTCTTGTTTATCTGATGTCTGCAGCTTATCAGATGCAGTTAAATTCCTAGCTGGCCGTTTTTTGGGCTCATCGCGGGGCGAGCCACATGTGCTCACCTTTGTTAGTCCCCCTGCACGGCATGTATTAAACATCAGGGACTTCCTGTAAGATTTGGCCTGCTTCTGAGACAGCACTTCAAAGTGCAGTTCCCACATCTAAGGTCTGTTTTATCCTGCTAGAAAAGGAATGCATAATGGACACGGCACCACTGCACTTTTAATGATTCTCATATGAATTAAATATTACAGCCATTTTAACCGGAATACATGTGAAATTGTGTGTGAAAGTATGTGTTACCTTGTTGAAATATTGAATTTATGAAATTGCTCTGGCTTGACAGTGGTGAGAAAATAATTGAAATTCCTCCATTCATGTGAAGACACCTTGACAGCTTTATTTGTAAACACATAATCAAAGGATGATATCTGATTGGTCAGAATAGTGAGGAATTTTTTGTTTTATAGCTTGTGTGTGTGTGTGTGTGTGTGTGTATCAGTGATTGTATCAGCTTTAATTTTATTTGATCATCTCATTGAGGCTTTTTCAGATAACAAACATTACATGAGTGGTTTAAGTCAACTGAAAGTCTTCAGAAAACCAAGGGAGGGAGACCTGTTCTCTATCAATGCAGGAATGCAGTAAGTAGAAATGGACAAATATCATTTCTGCTGCTAAAGTGGTTAGAGCACAGCAGAAAGGACACACACACACACACACACACAAACACAGCGGATCATGGACACCAGTGCATGGATGTGACTGCTTGTCTGCATTTTTGGAGGTCCTGTTGTTAGATTATATTGTGTTGCTGTACTGTATGTATAGTGTGCCACCTAGTGTGTGTGTTTATGTGCACACAGTAACAGCATCAGTGGCTTATACTGTACATGTACAGTACACAGATGCTAATATTGCTCAGTATTACAGGAGTTAGTATGTTAACCTCTTTGTGCTGCTGATTCATGACTTTCGGCTACTTCTCAGCAGGATCGTGCCTCATCCACAAAGCAGAGGACTGTGGGTAAACTGCTGTGTAGCCGTTAAGCTGTAAAATGAAGCCACCTCACCCTCGCTGTCCAGTGAACTAGAACTGGATAGGCTGCTGGCTAACGCTGCTTCTAGGAATGATGTCAGAGAGCTGTACTGTAGACAACTTTAATCTCTCGCTTTGGCAGCCGGTGAAAAGAAGCTCCAGTGAGCTTCAGCTGTAACTATGATGCAGTCTTATTAAAGTTATGCACATGATTGATTGCAAGTCAGTCAGAATTAAAGGCCTTTCAGGGGTGGGCAGAGGTCTAAATACAAAATACTCAGTATACAGAGAAAATGCATTAACGTCCTGAATGTTTAAGTTTTAGGTTAGCTTTGATTAAAGCACTTTTAACCTTAGTTCATCAGTAAAGAACATCATCATTAAAGCATCAATGTTTCATGAGTGAGTTCGCTTTTCAGTCTGATAAAAGATCCTTTTAAATTTTCACAGACAATGAAAATGCCGATGACAGATTTAAAACTGGTCTAACTGTCGATTTCGGCAAACAACCCGATTGACATGATCTCTGACCTCTGTTCAGGTGGTTGGAATCTATACCCTCTCGCTCCCATGCTGCTTAGGTTTGTCCTGCTACTCTCATCAAATTATACTATTAAACGCCAAAATGAAAAAAAATATGAGAACACGATGAAGAACATCTAAGTGGATTATTGGACACGTTGCTCATGTATGACGGTATCAGCAACCATTCACTGAATCTCATCTAGGTCTGTCAGCGTTGTATTGTACTATGTTTATGTCTGCTTTGTTTTCAGTGAGGGTGATGCAGCTGACTGTGTGAATATTTTTTATTAGATTGAACTTACCTACACTACAACCCCCACCCCCCTTACTACTACCCCCTGACATTGATCAGTAGCATCCACTATAATCAGTAAGTGCAAATCGGAAGAGAATTATATGAAAAAATATCTTGATTAGTGTTTGAAAGAACACAATTGAATTTAGTAGGGAACAAATCAGGCGTATTTCAGTGCAGTTCCTCTGACCTTTGAGGCTTAACATGGCATCAGAAAGCGGCCTCTGCTCTCCTCTAACTGATATAAAGTGCATTTTGTGTGCTAAATTTGCAATCCACTGTTCAAAAGCTTCTGGTGGAGGTATATTGATCACCCCCCTGCACCCACCCTCCCCACACACACCTAATCTGATTGTGGGAAATGAAATAATGCAATAGCTCTTTAATGAGAACTAAGCAGAAAATTAAATCAACTTTGACCTTACTTGAACTAATAATATATGGTTTGTACTGTGGACAAAGGGCGGCCTGTGTGCTGAGTTGGGGCTATATTTGTGCTCCTGCCGTTTGAACGAACAGGCTGCTGGGACAAAGGATGCTGCCAGTGCTTCTCTTCCCATCTGGGCACAAATAAAAGTGAGGGAAGAGTGAAGTGAAGCTCAAACGAACTATGAGCAGGTTCTATACTGTACATATTTGGAAAATATTTTCAATTTAGGGGAAATGACGCCTTTACCTACAAACTTTGAACGCACCTTCAAGGCTGCCTCAACCTAACAAGATGCTCTACGTCCTTAAAGTTGTAGTTGATCCAACACTTTCCTGATAATTGTTTTGATTTTAAATAGTACAATTCTTGGATGCCTTTAGAACCAATTCCCCATCATCTGTTTCATCATCATTATCATCCTGCTATATCATACTCACAAGAAAAATGCAGTCAAATATCCATTACTGTGGTTAATTTATGGATATCAGTGACCGTCTAAAATCTTTATCCTAAATCCATCAATAATTTTTTTACGGTAAATGAAAAAAAAGCTCAATTTGTTTTTTTTCGTCAGCCGTCCCTCATTCTACATCGTTGTCGATGTCCCTTTCTCTGTCTCCATCGCTTGGTTCTACTGTAGCAGTGAGCTGATGTGCAGGCAGAAAAGGCACCTGTGTGAAGCTAACGCGAGACGACAACAATCTTTTCATCACAATGGGGAGCCCCAGAGACCAAAGACTGACTTAAGGCGTGTTTCAGGGTATTAATTACGTGACACGGCTCACCCAGGTATGGGAAAACACTGCATATGGCAGTTTGAAGACTAGTAGAGTGGAACAAACTAAGCTGCAGTTGGCCAAGAGGCTGGTTGAAATAGTTCCGTGCGTAACAAGCTGCAAGGTATTCCTAATAAAATCACGTGTCGTGAACAAAGTTACGGTAATTGAGTTAACCACCCCTCCTCGGCCCACTCTCTTTTCGGTGTGTCTGATTCTGTACATGAATAGGAGTAATTTCACATGACCTGTGGGTTTTCAGTCCAGAACTGCACGTCTTGGCTTTGATAGTTATCAGTAAATTAAGTTTGCGAAGGGGAAGACAAAAGAACGAGACGTACAGACAGATAGAGAGACTCCGGACTCAACAGGCACCCGAGAGTGAACTGGAGGTCAACTGTAGTCACAAGAAGAGGCTGCCTGGGTTTATAGCAGGATTCTATACACTTCCAGAAAAATGCATTGTGGTAGTGTAAAGGCAGACTGTATAGTATAGTATTAAATATAAACAGTATTTGAAATAATACTATTGGATTTTTTTACTTGTGCCACATTTATTAAAATTATAACATTTGTTAAATAATAATAATTCCAGTCATATTTGTAGTTTGATGCTGTTTTGCCTCTTTTTATAATTAAAATACAAATCAGGTTGATTTATTTGTAGCACTGAATTCAATTTAGCCTAATGCCATTTCCGGGTGTGGCCAGCGTTTTATGTTTGTGTGTCAGACAGTCGTCACGGCACAAGTGATCTGATGTGAGGCCGCTCTTTATCTGCAGTGTTTGAAACAGGCACATGACACAAACATATTTTATGAAGATTTGATTTGACCCAATGGAAGCGTGGTCGGAAGCCTGTGATGTTGGAAAACGATTGGCTCCCGTGCGTCATCTAACCGTCACTGTCGTGGAACGCTACATCCTAACATCATAGTAGGCAGTAAAATCCTAATTTGACCTACGCAGCTCTGGAGGCGCAGCAGACTCGCAGCATCAGGCATTCACAAACACACACGTGTGCACCGGTAGGTGTGTCAGAGTCACTTACCTGGCCGTACCAGTTATATTCCAGCATCGTGATCGGCACGTGGGGCATTCACCAACTCATGCAACGCTCCTCGCAACTGAAGCTAAACCTTTAGAATTGTTGGTTTGTTGCTCGCGTCCCGAGACAACTAGACAACTCTTGGTTTCCCCCGGTGTGGAAGTGACGTTGTCAGGACTTTGGGGGGCCAGGCGGGCGCTAAGCCCTGGCAGGCACACACACACTCGCTCACACACACTCACCCCTGACTCTCCTGTTGAATTTTGGCACTCCCAGGGCTTACGACCTGTTGATAATGAACCTGAACCCATTATTTTGAGTCAATGAATTGAAAGAAATAGGGCAAAGAATGAAAGCCACAGGGCCAATTAACGGCATTCTTTGATGTATTACCATCGCTCGCCACTCAAGCAGACTGCTCCGCACTTTTTGTCTTTATCCCTCTGTTATTCATTAATTATTCTGAGCAGGGTCAGAGTTCGTGTGGCTAATTGTGCAGACCGTCTCTCTTTGAGGATGGCAAAAGATTTGCCCAGCACTGACACTCCCCCTGACTGTGCCCAGCCACCTTGAATTATGCCAATTATTCCAATTCTTTGATTTTTTTTCCCTCCCTCTCTGTGTTCTATCATCGTACTAAGCTGTATCTCTTCTTCCACTCCCTCTTGACTTTCTCTCGTTCAGGGATCTCCCTCTCCGTATTGGACACAGACACACATGCACTAGTGTTATCACACCGTGGTAGAGTCTGATAAGTCATAGCTTGTCAGGTTAAACTCTAGTGCATCCCAGTTTTCTGTCACTTGTGTTTCTCCGCATTAGCCCCACCCGTTGATGATGCTCAGGGAGATGTCTTCTTTTGAGCCGTCATCTGCTTCACTGAAAGCCCACGCTAACCCTTTGTCTTTTAAGTCCCCTTGGATGTGTTTGCTTCAAAGGGCGTCCCGTGTAGCACCTCTGGTTCGGGGCAGCCCTGAAAGGTTAGGTCCTCGGGCCCTGTCTGTGTCCCTGACGCCACTGGCTAAACACCGCGTGCCACTGTGACCTCTTTAATTTGGTGTGAGTGTGTGAGGCTTTGTCCATCACAGCTACTCATCTTGTCTTTCAGCAGGGAACAAAGGTAGAGAGTTGTAAAAAACGGGGGGGGGCTGATAAGATCATGTTGTAGCCACAAGCCAAAAACAAGGAGTCCGTGGTGTGACAAGCTTTAGATTTGTAAGGCTTAACCTGACATTTCCTACTGTCTTTTGGCTTGCGGACGCTTCGCTGTAGATGTGATCTACAGCGGTTGCTGTCTTTGTAGTTTTAATCGAAGCGCGCATCCTTCTATGAATAATAGTAAAATGATCAAGAAGTGCTGGTTTGGTACCCGTTTCAGAATTAGCCCACAACTGACGCTGGATCACATTCTTCAGCGATTTAATTTGAAAATCACATTACCTTTGTGATGCGCTTAATATGATGTAATATATGAATCACAGTATGTACCGACAATCACATTAATGTTGCCAGATTTATACATCAATTACAGTAATTACACCTACACTAGCCAGACCATCATTGCGTTAGCGTGATTAACAATGTGACTGTATTCATTTATACAGTACATTTTATTCACAAACATACACAGAAAATTAAAGATGAGCCCATTAGGATTAAGGATCCAGAATAGATTCGACATCTCACACTTTATTTTCCATGGACCATAAAAACACACATGCGCAGACCAACACATGCACTCCAGGGCTTCCCAAATGGCAATTACAATGTTCTTGTTCCCCCCTCTGAGCTTATCTGGCCTCCGGGGAGACCTCCAGCCCACTCCTTCCCCTTACTTAGACGCGGATCCCCAAAGCCAGTGGGAAGCCTCTGCTGGTCCCAGCACAGTCGCCGTTTATCCACTGCTTGATGAACACTGCCCACTTCACTAGCCACACTCCAGCAGCACCGCTCGCTACAACTGTACCTATTTTGCCCCCTTTTGAATCCTATTAGTGCATGAACTTAGTTTAACTGAAAAAGACTGTTGACTTCACTCAATTAGGCCTAATAGGATTAGGTCGCTGGTATGGGTCTAGGGGTTTAAATAGGAATGGAATTCTGTCAGACACCTGCTCCATCCATTGAATTAATCTTATAAAAGCTACAGAGTATGCGGGGGCCCCAGTAACGCCCAGGCCTGAATGGTTGGAGCAATGGTTGTGTTAGGTGTGCAGACTTCCCCCATGATGGCATCAGTACCGCAGGATGTCTGACCCACCGGTGACCGAGGGCACAAGGGAATGAGTTGTGTATAACTTAAATTGCTATGTGTAGTGTTCAGCTCTAGTTTGGGTTTTGTCGACTTGCATCTGTGTTTCATTTTAAACAAGAACTAGGTAGCAACTGGTTCTGGTGTTGGGGGTCTTTTCTTCTTCTTGTTAAGAGTTGGGAGGTATGCTCCTCCATGACCCCATGCAACCTGTGTTTACCCATAACACCAGTCTCTGCGTAGGCGTTTACAGTATGTGCACCGTGGAGAAGCTCACTGCAGCTCTACCTTTAGCTGGGACCCCACATCATCATCTTTTATTCACAATTTGTGCAACTGTTCACCAAGTGAAGTCATTTGCACAAGCAGGTCAACATCTACCACCATATGGTAACAAACGTCTCAGTCCTCTTTGTTCTGTTCCTAATCACCATTCTTTCCAGGGGTGTCATACCACGTCTCATACCAACACCTCACAATGTCTTTCCCGGAGGTCTCCCTGTGTCTCTGAATGATGTGAATAGCAAGCTTGGTGGCCTTGAACCCCCTCCCCACACACACAGCAGTCCACCTTAACGGATTATGATATGTTTTATCCAGAATTTGGCCCGTTTTTGTTTCGTGGGTCAGACTTTGTGGCAGTCTAATGGCTCCGTCTGTGCCGTCCTAAGAACAATCGGCATAGGAGGAGGTCAAGGGTGTGCTGGAGGGGGTGGTGATATGTGTGTGTTGTTAGAATGAAGTTATGTCCAGTGTGAGACGCTAAAGACATGAGCATTAGGCCGTTCTGTCTGATCCTATTAGTGTGTACGATAACCCTTTCTATCAGATGGGTCAGGAGAATGACCTCCAACAAATCTCTGTCAAACCAAGAAGATAAAATGTAATATTTATATCATAGAAAGAAGAAAGCGTAGCCTGGTTTTACTAAATAATATTTTCCTTCAAGGTGCCTCCCGCTGCATGACTTTGCAAAGACATAATTGCATCAACTATGCAACAGTGAGACTCTTGTCTCTTTAGCTGTAGTTGTCTCCGAAAACACAAGTCCGGGTCTTCATTTGATGAGTTCATTTAATTTACAGTAGCCACTGTAAATCAGGCTGTGAGCCGACAACGTTAAAATGATTCCAGCCGCCTAATTGAACAGCTCTGCGAGAAATGTCGTCAAACTATTAGCTGCCATTTATTCATTAGCATTTTGAGACGCGCCTAATTAGCAAACGCGCATCAGTCTCACCACTCGCTGTCAGACTGTCTCACGCTAACTGCTCGGCGGGACAGTCATGGTCACATTGTACATTAGATATTTATCATAATTGCTCTATTATTAGCTAAGTTACAGTATATACTGTAATGTATTGTAGTACTGTACATAATCATAGTCATCAGGAAAGACACACCTGCAGGATGCTCTGGAAGTGCAAGGCATGAACCTGCAGCCGCACCTCACTGAACCTGAAGCCATATATGGAGGGAAAGTGCTGCTGGTGATAGCATGTGTGTTTCCCGCTGCCATATTTGATGTTTCAAGCACATTGTCCCCATCCATGTGAGTTACTTCACAGGACTCCCGTGTCTGTATTGGACCAATCATGCATGCAAGCGGCCGTCCAGCCGGCCCAGGCACTCAGCCAGTCCAGATGGGTGGTCTGAGGCCATCACCGCTGCTCTCCCGTGCTGTGGCCTGCTGGTGTCCCTGCTGCCCTGATGCCCCTCTAACTCACACATTCATCCGTAACTCCTTCTTTCTAGTTTTGCCGCAGTCTCCTTTTATTCATTTCCTCTCAATATAATTTCTCAGATTATCTCACTTTAGTTCAACCTCTGTGTTAGCTTCGGTGACAGAGGATGGTGGACATTCACTCAATGCCCACTGGGTTTGGAATGAAGCCATGGGAATTGTAGAACCGTATTTTTAGTAAGACTGAGTATTGCTAAACTTGTTAAAGTTGAATCATTGGCAAGTGTAATAAATAAGAGGGACTAGTATAGCTAATTTAATTCAAGGTAAAGTGTAGGTCACTTTGTATTTCTGTCTGAATGACGTCATGGGAAAGGTGTCACACTGACTGCTCACCGTCAGGTAACAGGGCAACACCCACAGGCATTTTCACGCGTATGCAAACACACCAGCGCAGCTTTAGCATATGAAAGGCCACCTACAGCGGTGAGAAACATACTGCAGTGGTACTTTGAAGTCTATCAGTCATCCATCTCATCCAGGGATGTTTTCTCTTCCTCCTTTTTTAAAAATCTGATTCATATCTCCCCTCGGTAAGTTTTCTCCCTGAGCCCCTGGAGGAATTTTCTGGCTCTCCACAATAGGCAGAATGTATCCCAAACATCCAAAATTCACATTTGCATCAAAGCAAAGCCAGGAAATACATGTGATTTGTCAAAATCCCAAGCGAGGCCTGCAATCACTGTGCAATCTATGGATTCAGACGGACTCAAATTCGCACGCTGTTGATATACCGCATAGCTTATATTAATTGCACTCCCTAGTTATGGCTCAGCGATCATCAGCGCATTGTACGTGGGGTTTTCAGTTTCCTGGACAATGGTGCTACAATCCCCACAGAGCAAATTCCAAATAAATGACCCCTATAACACAGAGGTCATTCAAATGGTTCCTGCCTTGTGTGAACAGCAATAAAATCACAATCGGGCCAGTATGTATCAGCAGCAGATGGCTGTGTGCATGCTGTACAAAGACAAATTATATATATTGCCACTGTCAGCTGTCCCTGAAAAGACCGTGATCTTTACTGTAACCGCCTTGTTGCACCAGTCTCTGTTCCTTTTAACGTCTCTAAACACCTGTGATGAATAAGTACAATGTGTCATTGATGCTGTTTACCTGCAGCGGGGCTGGAGGAGGTCCACCACAGGAGGCCCGCTGTGTTTACGACGTGGTCGCGGTTTCATATTTATGACAGCTGATGCGTTTGACGGGGCTTTGTAATTAGACATGTGACAACGCTGCTTTGGAGCAATCTATACCTGTGGTGATGTGCAGGTTATTAGGGTGAGTGTGTGGATGAGAGACGCTCACATCGGTGGCGGCTCTTTTACATGTGAATTGATGGTGTTATGGCGGTTTTTATTTGGATCAGAGCTCTTTGTCAGGTAACAGTGGGGATATAGATACTGTAGACAGCATTGAATGTAGAGGGTTAATAATATTATATAATATGTGATTATAACATGTATGGGAAGCATCTAGGTTAATGACTCTGGTCCAAACTGCTAAATTGCCTAGATGTGACTTCTATTGAATTTTTTGAAACCTCTTAACGACTATCAGAAGGATTACTGTGAAATTTAGTCCCACAAACTTGTAACAACATAGTTGATTTATTAATGACCCAATTTGTTCCCTACCTTGCACTGGCTTGAAGCTTGGCACCAACCTGGCTCTGGTGCTCTGGTGTAGACTCCACCGTAGGGCAACTGTGGGGGAGCGTAATGAATGGCGCCACTGGGATGAGGGGGCCAGAACTGATGCCGGCTACGGGGATGTGGTCCAGAAATGTACAAACCCTGACCGTCATGTCTCTGATTAATCACCGACTGGTCCTCTGAACCGGAGCATGACTGAAACATTTTTGACAACTGGCAACTGGATCTGAAAAAAAAAGAAAGGAAATAACAATTACTCAGTAAATTAACCAATTATGTAATGAAATTGCTATATTATCCTTATTAAATCATGATTCAATTTTGAATTTCTCATTGAAAATTCTGTTAAGAAAAAGGGAAACCAGAGGGCAGAGAAGGACACGCACAGATTGATGTGGTCTGTGTGCGTCTCCACTTTTCATTTATTCATTCATTAGGAAAACTTTACAACTTTAGTCAAAATACCATAGTTGTGTTTTAATATATAAATCTGTAGCGTGTCATATAAAGATTTAGAGACTTTCCTTTTTTTCTTCATTAATGTACTCTTTTATATTTATACTCATGCCATTGATACTGTGCACCATGTTCCTTCACCTTGGAAGCATTTGATACTAATGTTCTTATATGAGGCAACTAAAAAGTCCTGGCTGCTCGTTAACAGGTGTGTCGAGCCAGAGAGTCATGTTAACCACATCATTATAGAAGTAGATGCCTTTGAGTGTCCATGGAGTCTAGTTTACTGTTTCCTCTTAGCTTAAAGGTTTTTATTTGTCCAAAGTGTTAATGTTAATCAACATTAATAAAATGTGTAAAGTGTTAATAAAATCTTTGTGTTCTGGTTTAACTTCGTGTACTAGTACTGCCTTGTAGTTTACTGCAATTCACTCAGTCCAAAGCAGACTGCATCTAATCTGACAGTTGGTTAGCTGCCTCTCATTAGTTACAGGCTACTATGTTTAGTCCGTCTAATGAATGTGACATTACTGGATATGTGCGTATGCATCCGTCGATGTGCTGGTCTGTCTGCGGTCAGGTCTATGACAAAGCTTACTTGCCTCAAGTCAGGCCAGTGGCAGCGCTGTTTCAGTAGCATTTTATTTGGGAAGTGAATAAACATATCCTGATTTGATTTGGAGGGACTCTAATTCTAATGTTAGTGTTGCCAAAAGACAAACTTGATTACTGGTTTGACTGAAGTAACAAAAGGCAGCGTGCTCTAGCTCAAAGCGTCCCAACCCGGTCTGTTGGACACCTATTCAGTTGGGATGAGGTGGACGCCACGCTGGCATCCTCTCCTGCTTGCTTCATCTGAAATTGTAATTGGACAGTTTTGCGCATGCTGTTGTAAAGGAATTTAAAACATGTCACGTCATTTCCTTTTCTTTTATTAAGGCCCCACCAACGTGTTCATAAGTGGCTTAGATGTGGAGTCACCGATAGCCAACAGTCCCAAGGGGAACCAAGGCTCCAGTATCAAAGTAAGAAAGTACTCTACATCGAAATTAGAATATTTGAGTGCAAATTAGCTGTCAGTGCCAGCGGAGAACGAACGGAGAACACATTCAGAGCAGGGGACTCGCAGAACTGCAGCTATGCAGAACTGAACCCAGACGGGAGGTAGGTAAAGAAAGTGTGGGAGTGTGTGATTCTCCCTGCCTCCCTTCCTTCTTCCTCCTTCTCCCTCTTTTCCCTGGGAGGTTAATTGGCACGACACGCCGCCGTCCGAGAGCGGCGCGGGCGCTGTCTAATTGCCTTTCCGCTGTCGCCGGCATCGCAGAGGAGCCCGGCTGCGGCGCTCGCCGGGTGCTCCCGGACGCGGCCGGGGGAAACGTGCCCATGAGCAGGCGTGAGAAAGCGGGTTTTTGTCCACCTAGCTGCATTCCTCCCAGAGAATGGCCGCCCAGGCCCCGCTGTTAGACAACTGGCTGGCTTGTGTGGCTTCAGCCCGAGCCTTTGTCCGTGCTATGTGAGCGTCTCTGTTAGCCCATGAGCAAGGCATGTTACCTAAATAACTATTTCCTGGAGGCTTTTATGGGTACGGGGAGGCCACTCAGTTAGGCTTTTGTCACCCATTTGCTCCTCCACCATTACAAACCCATAATGTGTCCATTTAGGTCAAATGGCTCTGGGTGAGAAACCAAACACCTACCTGCAGGGCGAATAACACAACATCATGCATTTAAATACGACTGGTTTTGAAACCTAACATGTTAAAGCTTCGGGTCAGAAATTGAGGAATGTTTTTGGTTATTGCTGCATATTTAGATTAAAGGGTTAAATTCATATTGTTGTGTTAAATATCAATCAGTGACCTTTAATTTACTGGTATTTTCTGACCACTTGACCACATGTGTTCCTCCCCTCCTAATGACTGTACCTTAGCTTGCGTGGCTCATTACTGATTGTTTGCTAAGTGGCCGTGTAACGTAGAACAGTATGACTGTGATGTCCTCAGCTCATGAGACCAACACCTTATGATCCCCTGGTTGTTCAGCCACTGTTCCCCCTATTTAGGCCTGTTTGACTTGCTTTTATTCCACCTGGGAGCTGACGGTTAACCACAGGCCTCCTGCTGCTCCGACCACAGGCTTTACATACATTCATACCTTGAGGTCTGTTAAGGACACCAACAGTGCTGGCGTTCGATTTCCTTCTGCAGTCTGAAGTTATTCTTTATTTGATTATTAAGTGTTGATAAACAAATGACATGGCGCCAAGTCTTCCCTGTTAAATTTTCTGAATTGTGCATCCTTTGTATTGTAATATTCAAAAATATCTCCATCCTCGTGAAGCTCTAATCCACAGATGACTGTGAAATAAATAAATAAATATAGTAAAACTCTGTTAATGCTCGTGTTTGGCAGGTGTCAGTGAAAACAAAGGAGCAGTGTTTCTTTCTGTTGCGACTGACCAGAGTTGATTGAATTAAACCCAACCTACAGACCAGTGTCTGTCCGTCCGTCCACCCATCCGTGGCGCACGCTTCCGCAAATCCTCACCCACCCACGTGGAGACAGGAAGCTCGGAGCATCGCTGCTGAGGATTTCGCGAGTGTCCGCGTTACAGATGAGAAAACACACACACACACACACAACGACATCTGCCTCATTAAAACCTTTCCCTTAGACGTGCTACTTTGTAAAGCTCTCCACTCATCACCACCTCCAATCCGCTCAACCCTTGGCTCCCTTTGAGCTCCAGCTATTTATTTTCATCAAGGCTTCTCCCGCTCGCCTTCTCCCTCTCTGTGTAGCCCGGTCCCCCTCTCATCCACACTGGGCTTTGTCGCTAGCCTGTCATGTATTGAAGCACCTATTTATTTGCCTTTTTCCCTCCTCTAATTCTCCCTCATTGTCGCTCGCGGCTTCCCGCTGCGTCGAGACAAGGCCGCCGCCAGAGTTTGGTTCTCTGTGGCCAAGACATGAGTCAGTGAGTCAAGATAATGATGAAGAGCTCAGACACGCAGGAGATCCAGCCTCTATCACTAGTCACACCAGCAAAGGCTGCTTAACATACACTTCTCACAGGTCATCATGACAGAGATTGCTCGGTTTGTGTGGAGAGCTGAGCTTATTATTAAAAGTCCTTTGAATCCTGTGTTTTAGCCTGTTACTTTAGCTTCACTTTAGCTTCACAGAATTGAGTTTCACATTAATTCTTACTAATTCTTTTCATCCTATGAATAACCTGCTTCCAGGCAATGACGTTGGTGGGGTGTAGGAAAGCCAACAGAAACTGAAACTATGCATTAGTGTCTAGTCATGTCTGTGTTGCTTACTGTAACTCTGATGATGTGCATGTGTCTGTGGCTTTGAAATGGCCTTTACCACATTAACCTGTTGTTTTTTTCTGACCATCTGAAGTTATAAAATGCTGTGCCTTCATATGTGACCTAAAGATGAAAAAAAGCTAACTTATTACGGTTTTTATATCGCTGTTGACAGAAAAGAGAGCACAATGGAGGCTTTGTCTTTATGTAGCTGGTCTATATGTGTCGGCTTCGCACGTCAATCAGATCCGTTTAGTGGCTTCAAAGACCGTCGGAGGAAGAGTCTGCAGACCGTGGATGAGCATTCACTTTCACTTTTCATTGGTCAAGGGTGCGTGCCGCTGCTGAGAGCAGGCTGCCACCGGCTCACTTTGAAGTCGGTCATGAGAACAGACAGTGTATACGTCCTTTGAGCACATCTTCCCTCACGCCTGCTGCCTCCTACACACATCTGCCTCATAAGCTGTGCAAAAACTAAAATAAAAAAAACGATACAGGTTTAAATGTTGACGTAGACATGTGTGTCTGTGCCAGTCTAAGAACTTTTAAAAGGACTATGCATGAAGAAATGAATCCAGGAAATCCATCAAAGTAGTCATTTCAACAACAACCACCAGGTGGCGTTTTTAGCACCCGTTCAACTTGGCAAAACACACGTCTTATGCTTTTATTTTCTTCTTGAAACTGCAACATATTCCCACACAAACTATAATTAGATTAAATTCACATAAATTTATCAATGTCATCTAATGTCTTTCTTAATGCATTGCTGTCATGCCGTGACTCACACAGGATGACCTATTGCGAAACTCCTTGAGTGCCCTGTGCACAGATCTTAATGTCAAAGGAGCATTGCACCAGTGCGTTTTGATGCACACTGCACCATGGTTGTGCCCCATCGTCTGAAGTCACATCAGCTCTGTGGCACTGCACACATCTCTACCTCTGCTCACTGCCCTGATGGAAACTCTGCCACGCGTTCTTACACATTTGAGCCACTGAAAAGACATGAAAATACACACAAATCACTTTAGCTCACACATTAAAGCGTGTGTTTAGGGAAGCTTCTTTTGCCGAAATTTGTTTAGCAAACAAATGTTGGTCGTCTTGGTTGTGAGTCATTGTCCCATGAGCCCGTTATACGCATCTTACAGCTCAAAGCCGTCCACACGGTTTTCCCCCTACACAGCCCTGCAGTGCACACAGCTCAGAAAACAGCATTCCCGTGATGCAAGATTGGAGAAGTTTGCCACATTTTTTTTAGTTAGTATATTGTAAATAATATCAGGTGACCACAAAAGAGGAAGAGCTGCAGGAGGAACTTTAATGATTTTCCCGCTGTGTCATTCTGATTTAAAAAAAACAATGTTGTACCGGGAAACAAAGGATGCTGCAAGTCTAAATGTGCACGGTGATGTTTTACAAGTTTTATGATAATAAAAGAAAGATGGACAGGGAAAAGAAAGATGCATAGAGAAATATTGATTTTAACAAGATATGAAACGTAGATTTCATTTTAAAATAAAATAATGAATATTAATCATAATTAAATTTGTTCTTCTCTTTATATCGCAATGGTGACAGTAGTGCTGTCACTACTTTAACATTTTACAACATCGTTAAAATCTCCTAGAAAGCATGTCTCTATAAAGTCTAATTATCTTTTGCTATAGTGCTTAAAAATTCAAGACATATGTATTTAAGAAGCAGAAAATATATTGAAGGTGAGGTTGAAACCTGGCTCTTGGAACTTCCTGTCAAACAGGAAGTTGCCTGCAGAGCAATGAGCCTCAAAATTTTCAGTGAGGAGAATATATAATACATATAAAATATTGATAAAACATCACAACTCTGTAATTTGCACATTTGTATATCTGTCATGAAAGGAATCTTAATTGGTCAGTTACCTGTAGTTTGGAGTGTGTGGCAGACAGGTCCACGTTGTGTACCAAAGGTCGCCCGTTGTTTCTGTGTCAAAGACCAGATTTAAATGAAGCAACTTGCTGAGAGAGCTCCTGTGTATGTTCAGTCATTCCTGGAAGGATTGTGTAGTGAAAGCATCCCACATATAAACCAAATGTACTTCCTGTTTTTCAGCTTCCAAGAGCAGGGTGCAAAGAGTAGCTTACGTCAACTGTCCCAGATTTTCAACATGCCATTATGCTAAATAATCATCGTTTCCCTTTGTAGGTCAGTTACTGTAAGTCTCTATTAATTGTTTTTTTTTTATGGTGTTTGTTGTGCAGTTTATGACTGTGCTTGGTTCAGTGTGTTTTTCTGGAAGTTCTCAACTGAACCATGGTACTCGCCTGGTAAATTACCTCAGATCCTCGAGCTGATAATGCAGCCGTCGCACTTTAATATTGTTGTGAAGGTCGTTACTAAAAATAAAGGCTTGACTTTGAAGTGTGGACCGAACGCTGTTAATTTCATATCCTTGAGACGGTTTGTCCGCACCTGATCAGCACTTCTTGAGGCGTCAGGACAAAACACACAAGTGTTTTTGGTCAGCTCTATGGAACAGACGCATTTCATTCCACAGGGAAAGGGCTCCCCATATTTCATTCACGATCACTCTGTAATCTGCATAATGACAATGATGAACAACCCATCAGGGACGATTAGGGAGAAAAAGCCTCCAAACTCTCCTTCAGATGCATGTTGATTGTGTTTGTTCACGGCAGTTAGGTTGATGAGGGAGCAATATGGAGGAGGTTGGATGGACACTTGTTACGTGTTACCGTTAAAATAGCAGACATCTCTTGACAAGGAACAAACAGCGAAGGCTGACTGAAATCAAGGCGCCCGTGAAAGCTCTCAGGAATGCAAATTCAAAAGCACTTCATTACTTGCTTTTTCCCTGCAATCTTGTGTCTGAGAGACTGAACTAAGTGGTTAATCAAGCCAAAAACCAAACCATGTCTGAGGGGCCAGAGAGGAGACACCTCTGCTCACAGACCAAGGCTGTGGCTGCGTGAATGCCATAGTGGGTTGAAAATATATGAACTACATATAGAGAACCAGAAAAGAAAAGAATACACTCAAGTATTTTTGTTCATCGACACTTTCACATCAGCTTGTGTTTTGCTTTTTTTGTGATTAAAAAAAAGTCATCACGGGTGAAGTCTTATGTTTGTGTGCGTGCAACAAAACCACAAACTCCGTGAACTTCAGCCAGGAACCTTTATTGCATCTCTCTCTCTCTCTCTCTCTCTCTCTCTCTCGCTCGCTCGCTCTGTCCCCATGCTTCCTGTCTGCCGCTCTCTCTGTCCTTAAAGTCTAACAAAAAGAAAAGCCATCACTGTTGTTGATACTGTAGTTTCTGATAAGGACATACTGTAGTGTTGACTCTGTGGTTCTCTGATATGACCATGTTTAAATATATAAAATACCAGGTTCACCTTCTTGGTTCAAAGGATTTTGCACAGGCAGAGTAACATTCATTATTTATTAAAAGTTAAAAGCTTGTAATATAAGAAGGTAAGGTTGGTCTGAATGCACACAGGATCACACAGTTTAACGTATGGTGAATGTTGAGCTGGGTCACAGCAGATGCGACGTATGACTTAGTGTATTTTGCTGTGTTTTTTGCAGCCCCCCCCCCACTCTACACCACATCCATCTCCAACAAATCCAGTGGGGTGCATTTGCTGCTGACCACCCACTCACACGCGTCCCTTTCTCGACACAGCACTAGGTGAGTTCATCTGGCAGCATGATGCATGAGCCAGCGACCGACCCAAACACTCACCTGAAATAAAAACTTCTCCAATAACAGAAGAAGCACAAACAGTGTAGTCATCCCATTTTTTAATCCATCTACTAGGGTAAGAAATGTATTTAAGCCAAAAATATAATCACTTGAATCATTTATAAAACCTTTCCTGGCCTATAAGATGGAAAAATAATGAAAAGACAAAGATTATTATTATTATTATCGACTCATGTCTGCAGGGTTCAAATTAGCCCCAATATTCTCCCAACATACCTGTATGAAATGACACTGATTTACTCATGACGTAGGGATTCCTCTGCCTGATCTTATTATTCCGCCACAGACGGAATGTGTGGAATGGGAGTTTGTGAGTGAACTCAGCAGGAGCTGACACTCAACATTAGATTTATGGGTGGAGATTATGACCCGGGGCCACTCTGGCAGAAACAGAGACGAACGCGGCAAAGCCAAGGCCGATGGGAGAGAGACAAGAGGGTTGGGAAAGAGATGGAGGCAGGGAGAATGGAGCAGAGGCCATGAAATGAAATGAGTTGTTTGATCTCCCCGGGACAGGTCAGGTCTCTGGGCCGGATTGTCTGATCTGATTCGAGACACCAGCAGCTACACAGAAGATTCATTATGCACACACATAATAGGAATAGACAGCAGTTCATTGTGAACTATATTTGTATTTGTCACGCTGCCTTCCCCTCTATTCTATGCATATATTCAGATTTTTGTGTATTTTATGGGGATTCTACTTTTAAACCTCAGCCGTGTCTTCACTCTATGTCCAGAAGTTTGCTGTTAGAGGCACTTGGGGCCCCGGTCGCATCTTCAGACGTCTTTTCCCTCGTTCTAATCGATGTGCTTGGTGAAACGGGATCCTCACGCGGATGCGAAAATAAGACCCTGAAGAGAAACAAACCCCCCCCCCCCCCCTCCCCTCTTTTGGACGGCAATTGTATGTGGTCGTGTCTTCGTCTGGTTTACCTGTGGATCTTTGATCCTGACAGCATGCGACGGTGTTTGATTTTGCGGGGTACTTTGACAGTTTGCGGGCTGGCAAAAGGCCCCTCCACTGTCTGAAGTTAGATCAGAGGAGACGGTGCCTGAAAAGCGGACGTCCAGCTGGGAGAAGATCAGAAGAGACGCAAAGTTTAGCGAGAGCCATTGTGAGGTACACAGTGGCTGCCGGCTCCCATAACTTTTCCCTTTGTATGTTTTTTTTATATTACTCTCCTCTCCCCCTCTTATCTTCAGCTCAGAGTGTTGAATGGCTCAGTTAAAGGTCTGTGAGGTTTTATCTGATTTGGACAAAAAGACACCTTGTGTTTGTTCTGTCTTTCATAGGTCTCTTGGGTTTTAGCAAGGGTTTTGCCTGTGTGTGCACAATCATAGTGGTGCACATGTCCTTTACAGTGTAAGCATACTCAATTATTAGGGAATAATTGAACTGCTACGACATTCTGTACAATGGAGTTACTGGTACTTGTCACAAAGGTGACTATAGTTAGAATTTATTGTGTGCATGTGATTGGTGCTGTTTTGAGCCTTTATTTCACTACTACTGTTCCGTGATCTCAGTCTTTGTAGTTACCTGAACATTAACTAATGTGAGAGTTTAGTTATTTGAGCAAGCGGCCTTGCATTGGTTAGTGGGGTAATGCTGCCCTCTAGTGGTTAAAATGAGGTACCAACTGAAGCGGCACAGTTTAGACAACAGGTTAGAATAGCAAAATCCTACACAAAGGTTATATTACAGCTTTAAAATACACTTAATAAATTTAAAGCTTTGTTTTGGTTTTTCTTTTAGCTCATGCTTACTATTATTGTTGACTGGTTTTGATTTTAGATCTATCCTACTGCCTATGTGTTCTACTGTGGAAGGGCTAATAAATATTCTCTTTCGTGATGTCTTTTTGTATAAATCTCATGAAAATGTTAAAATACATTGTTACAAAATCATATCCTATATAAAATCATAGAAATATAAACCATAGAAAAATAAATTTAATAATGATGGTAAGTGGTGGTAAAAATCTTTATGTCAGGGTTACAGTACAAGTTATTAGATAAATGCTGATGATTTAGAAATCCAAGCCTAGAACAAAATCAGGTCTGGATACTTAAACCATGCCATCATATGACATGTCATATTTTAACGCGAGTAATACATTTGTGGTATGTGTATTTTAGAGGAGTAGTCACTGGCAAGTAGGCAAAGGAGATCGCTTCTTGCCTCCCGTGACCGCCGCTCGATTAGGAAAAGGTAAGACATTATAAATCGATCGCCGAGGCCGCTCCTTCTCGTTTCTTTCCGAACGCCAACGCTCGACAGACCGTCGTCCCTTTGGAGAGATGGCAACAACTGTGAAGCTGAACACGGGCGCTGAAATGCCCATTGTTGGACTCGGGACATGGAAGGTGAGTTTGGCTTCTTGCTCTTCTCTGCTGCTTTGCATGACTTAGACTTTAACTACCAGGTTAGCTAGCTGCAGTGTTAGTTAGCCGGCAGACTGTTACCGACCGTTGACAAGTAATCACCTAACTTCGTTGCTAACCTTCACATGCAGGTGGATGTAGGTAGAAACAATAATCAATTGTTTCTCTTTGAGAGCAACAACTTATTACTACGACGACAAACGACAAACCGTAGCTGATTAATCACTTCTCTACGACCGAGACTAAAGTGTGTGAAACTGCTAGATCAAGTTCCGCTGCATTCAAGTTTGTCAGTGCAGTGTTTCTTTAAGAAGAGCTTTTTTTAAATGTAGTAGCTTTATTATCTATATTTGGTTGCAACCAAGCAATTATGTCACAAGATTTTTTAAGAATTTCATATTCTGTCAGTAGCCAGTAGTTATTGTACGTGTTGGCAACGATATTGCATTTGTGTGAATAATTTCATAGTAAAATAGACACGTAGTCCCCAAACTAGAGTCAAGGTTAATAAATGAAGTGGTGGCGGTGGCCTTAATAATTAGCCAGGTATAATAATTAAGTGTGTCACAGCAAACTGTGGAACTGTGGAACTAGGAACTGAACTGACAAATGAAACCAGGAACTAAAAGCTCTGATCTTAACAGAGGAACCAAATGTCTTTGTCTTTATATCGCAATGGTTTTTGTGTGAAACTAGGTCATTCCTAGCTTTTAATCAGTATAGAGATGCTAATATAGGGCATTCAGTCAATAGGAATTGTATTCTGTATGATTAACCTGTCCTTTCTATTAGTCTCCCACTGGTAAGGTTACAGAAGCCGTGAAAGCAGCGATCTCAGCTGGTTACAGGCACATCGATGGAGCGTACGTATACAAGAACGAGGCAGAGGTTGGCGATGGAGTTCGTGCCATGATCAAGGATGGCGTGGTCAAGAGAGAGGATCTTTTCATAGTTAGCAAGGTGTTTTTTTGTAGATGAACATCTAGTTATTTCTCTCTCAATAAACAATGAGACGTTTGTTTTGGGACTTCCTTCCTGAGGAGGTGTCACTGCTCACTGCCTACAGTACTGTTCTTATTTTCCATAGCTCTGGTGCACTTTCCATGAGAAGTCCCGGGTGAGAGAAGCTTGTGAGAAGACTCTGAGTGATCTTAAACTAGATTACTTGGACCTCTATCTGGTGCACTGGCCCATGGGTTTAAAGGTTTGTGGATCTTTTCTTGTGCTTATGAATCTGAGGGAGACTGCAGTCATGTTATGTTTTGGATGAAGTTCAACATTTACTCTTTCATCAAGCGCTGTCAATCATTGTGGTACCGACGTCAAGTTCATTACTTATTGTGTTGTGTTGCAGCCTGGCGATGACTTGTTTCCTCTGGACAGCACAGGACAGATGATCAGTGATAATACCCACTTCTTAGAAACATGGGAGGTGGGTTTAACTAAAGTATTTCAGAGACCTAATCAGTATTATAATGCTTATTGTGAAATAACAGGAGCATGTGCAGGAAAGTTAAGTGGCAGTAATTACTAAACAATAAGGAGTTTCTCAGTGTAAACTAAGAACTACAATTAGACATAGGTTTATCAATCATAAGTCAGTTATTAAATCATGAGTTTCTTAGAAAGTAAGAACTACAAATAGACATAGGTTTATCAATCATGAGTCAGTTATTAAATCATGAGATCATGAGATGACATCTGTAGCAGTTGCAAGGTGGTTGGATGATAGGTATAGATGTTTTTTTTTTATGCTGACTTGTTTCAGGGGATGGAGGAGCTGGTGGATGCTGGTTTGGTCAAAGCTATTGGGATTTCCAACTTTAACAAGAATCAGATCGAAGCTATTCTCAACAAACCAGGCCTCAAGTACAAACCTGCCAACAACCAGGTGGATAAAGAGACTTGTTTATTGAACTAATATCACCATCAGCCGTGACTGTGTGGTCTAGACCTACTGTAGGATGACTGTAGGATGACATCTCTTCTGAGCTGTTGTTCAAAACTAGCATGTTTGAGTTGGGGCTGCTGAACAGAAACAAACATCAGCGGTAAATGTTTTTTTTTCCTGAAGCGCAAGAGCCATAATTGCCTTATCTGTTTTTTTCCTGTCAGGCCCAGGAAATAAATGTCTTGTTAATCCGAATTGAGCCACAGCAGTTTGCCCTCAGGCCAGACCAGTTGGCTGAGGTGACCTTATGTTTCAGCTGTTGTTCTTTGTCAGAGTCTTGTTCTGGCCACTTATATAAACCCATTCTTTTTCTGCCCTTCATCCCTTAACATAAGACAAAGAGAGAAAAGAATACCAGCAAATGCAACATTTCAAGTCATCTTGAATAAGGACTGCAACAATATGAATTTGCTTTTTGTATAATCAATTGATGGAACATATCTCTCAATACCTGCAGTACATATGCAGATGTGCTTGTCAGTGTCCAATCTAATTTGGTTCATTTCTGTGAATCCAGTTTGTTCTTTTGGGTCCTTGCATAATAGGGATGACCATTATTGAAAAGCTGTTTGAGCTAATAAAACGAAGTTTAATTATTACATACACACAGATGCAGCAGGAATGTTGAAGGCTACAGTACCTTCAACTGGCTGAATACTGGGAAATTTAGCATAAACCGTTAGACTGCTCAAGGCCAAGAAAAAGTTGCAGCTGGTGTGACCATGCAATGTTGTGTTGGGCTCACTAGGTGGAGTGCCACCCATACCTCACCCAGGAGAAGCTGATCAACTACTGCCACTCTAAGGGGATCTCTGTGACTGCCTACAGCCCCCTGGGATCCCCTGACAGGCCCTGGTCAGTTAAGCTCGACAATCACAAGAGAAATACTGTTGAAGTAACTACTTCAGCACTTGGCTAGAAAGTTTATTTCTATTTTATTTTCAGCCCTCATCAGCAGAACTGTCACGTTGCTGTGGTTAGTTTTATCTTGTGACCATTGTTCCTCTTTGTCCACTGATATTTTGTGCATGAAATATTTAATCCTGTCTTTGTGGTGTCTTGAAAATCAATGTAAAGCAAATAATCTTAGGCGGATGTGGTTGTACACCTGCATGCATATAAAATTCTTAATGATTTCTCTTCTGTTTAGGTAATGACATGGTGTATTTATGTTGCAGGGCTAAACCAGAGGACCCCACACTTCTGGAAGAGCCAAAGATTAAGGCCATTGCTGAGAAGCATAAGAAGTCACCTGCTCAGGTACAACACTACATGCTACATGCAACAAATCTTTCTCTAATTAATAATTTTAGGTTCATTCTTATTTCATGCAGTCATTAACAAGCATGTGTGAGACAACACGAGTTGGAATTTAAGTACAGTCTGCATGGTTGAAACATTTCTCTTGGTAACTTTTACAACCTCATCGGCATTACTTCAATGTTTATCACCAGGTCCTGATCCGCTTTCACATCCAAAGAAATGTGATTGTGATCCCCAAATCGATCACGCCTCAGCGCATTCAAGAGAATTTCCAGGTAAACACCTGCGTAATTGTCTGGATATGATCTAGAGCTTGCTGCTTGAGTTCCTTATCCATTGGCTCCTGTGCATAAAAAGAGCTGTTTGAATTGCAGGTGTTTGACTTTGAGCTGAGTGAGGAGGAAATGAAAACCATATTAGGATTCAACAGGAACTGGAGAGCCTGTCCCATGCAATTGTGAGGTCATGTGACTGCACTGCCATTGTATTGATGTGGGTCTGGCATCTTTTTCACACTTTTTCCACCTGTTTCTCTTCCAGGGCCACAAAGCACAAGGACTTCCCTTTTAACGCTGAATTCTGAAATGACATTTGCCGGTTTTCCACGATTATTGTTGGTGTGCTCTTTTGGTTGCTGTCGTTGGTTAAAGCACTTTGTATGTTTTTTATATTACACTCCTGCTCATCTTCAGCTCTGAGTGTTGAATGGCTCAGTTAAAGGTTTGTGAGGTTTTATCTAATTTGGACAAAAAGACACCTTGTGTTTGTTCTGTCTTTCATAATGTAAGCATACTCAATTATTAGGGAATAATTGAACTGCTACGACATTCTGGACAATGGAGTTACTGGTACTTGTCACAAAGGTGACTATAGTTAGAATTTATTGTGTGCATGTGATTGGTGCTGTTTTGACCTTTTTTTTTTCACTACTACTGTTCCGTGATCTCAGTCTTTGTAGTTACCTGTACATTAACTAATGTGAGAGTTTAGTTATTTGAGCAAGCGGCCTTGCATTGGTTAGTGGGGTAATGCTGCCCTCTAGTGGTTAAAAACAGTACCAACTGAAGCAGCACAGTTTAGACAACAGGTTAGAATAGCAAAATCCTACACACTGCACATTCTTGGGTTATATTACAGCTTCAAAAAACACGATTTATTTGTTACTTTGTTTTGGTTTTTCTTTTAGCTCATGTTTACTACTGTTGACTGTGGAACGGCTAATAAATATTCTCATAAAAATATTAAAATACATTGTTATAAAATCCTATCCTATATAAAATCATATAATACAGAAACAGAAATATATACCATGAAATAATAAATTAAATAATGATGGTAAGTGGTGGTAAAAATCTTTATTTCAGGCTTACAGTACAAGGTATTAGATAAATGCTGAAGATTTAGAAATCCAAGCCTAGAACAAAATCAGGCCTGGATACTTAAATCATGTAGATGTTGTGACATGGCATTATTATTTTAACGCGACGAATAAGTTTGTGGTATGTGTATTTTAGAAGAGTAGTCACTGACAAGTAACTTTGATGACTGACAAGGGTGCGTGTCGTAACAGCGTAAGGGAGGGAGCGCTTCGCCTAACGTGACCTCCGCTCGATTAGGAAAAGGTAAGACATTATAAATCGATCGCCGAGGCCGCGCCTTCTCGTTTCTTTCTGAACGCAAACGCTCGACAGACCGTCGTCCCTTTGGAGAGATGGCAACAACTGTGAAGCTGAACACGGGCGCTGAACTGCCCATTGTTGGACTCGGGACATGGAAGGTGAGTTTAGCCTTTTGCTCTTTTCTGCTGCTTTACATGACTTAGACTTTGCAGCTAGCTAACCTGTTAGGTAGTGTTAGTTAGCTGGCAGATTGTTACTGATCATTAACGAGTAGTTAACTAACGTCGTAATCAACCTCCACATATAAATGGATATAGTTGAAATCAATTTATTAGTGTTTCTATAATAAATAACAATATTCAATTGTTTCTACTTGAGAGCGACAACTTATTACTAACTTTGGCGACACGCCGTAGGTGATAAATCTTGAAGAATAAATTCTTTCCAAATCTAGTATCTTTACTATCTATATTTGTTTATAACAAAGTAATTAAATCACAATTATTGCACATATATACCGCTAAGTGTACCACAGCAAATTGTGATCTCAAATAAATTCAACTAGGAACTGAACTGAGAAACTAGATAAAGCGTTTTCATAAGAAAATGGACAATGAATGTTTCAGTGCTAAATGTATTTCTGAGGAATTGCTAAAAGTAGCTAAAACATTTAAAACAAGTATGTAAAGCATAGATGAATGTATCTGGAGAGAATTAGGAGTTCTTTAAACAGAGCTTATTATTTGCAGAAGAAGCTGAAGTAGTTGGACTTCAAATTGAGGAAACCTGAAAAAGATTTGCTGAAAATAAAGATGTGCTGAAAATCAGGAAGCGTGTAAGGGTTTGCTTAATTTGATGAAATATAGCTTAATGTATCAAAACAATATTATTAAATAGTTATGAGTTCAAGAGCTAAAAGAATACCTCAAAGTTGTGTAAATATTTAAAATAGGTGAAAAGTAACTGCAATGGAAGTTGTAATTGAGAAAAGATAGTGTTTGGGAGAAATCACCTGCAAGTATTCGCTAAATGGTAAAATAGTCTTATTAATTGGTCATAAACCAGTCAGAAGCAGAACCAATACTATTAAAGCTAAATATTTGGATTGGTCCTTTTATTTTAAAATGATTTTCAGGAAGTGTGACCAGTCAGAGGCAAAAAAATTATAGCACAAATTGAATTGGTGCTTTAATTTTGAAAGGATTTTGAGTGTGTGTGGGTAATTGCTAAATTATAAAATAGTCTTTACTATATTTCTGTTAGAGCTATTTGGTTTGGTGTTTGAAGACTTAAAATTGTGGCCACATTCGCAATTTCTACTGAAAATTTACCAAAAACCACTCGATTTAAGCTGCTATTAATCAGAAACAATTAAAGATATTAAGAAGCTGAACGAAAAATTTATAGTTTAAAAGCTGTGGACTGTTTTAAAGTTTAAACAGTGTCTGTAGTTGAGAGTATGCTAAAGAAGTTAAAGCTGAAATAAGACAAAATTGAAGACTATTTTAATGGGAAAAATTTTGATGAAATCTATGAAAGATATGAAAACGTTAAATGGAAGCACACGTCTCCTTTCAAAAGCGGAGTATTTTGACAGTGGATAAAAGTATGCGGGACTAATGAGTTACCGAAAAACGTACGGAAGAACAAAAATGGCAGACTTGAAAAACAATACAGTGAATGCTTTGAAGCATAATCTAGGAATTTTAATTGTATGATTAACCTGTCCTTTCTATTAGTCTCCCACTGGTAAGGTTACAGAAGCCGTGAAAGCAGCGATCTCAGCTGGTTACAGGCACATCGATGGAGCGTACGTATACAAGAACGAGGCAGAGGTTGGCGATGGAGTTCGTGCCATGATCAAGGATGGCGTGGTCAAGAGAGAGGATCTTTTCATAGTTAGCAAGGTGTTTTTTTGTAGATGAACATCTAGTTATTTCTCTCTCAATAAACAATGTGACGTTAATTTTGTGTTTGTTTTGGGACTGCATTCCTGAGGTGTCACTGCTCACTGCCTACAGTACTGTTCTTGTTTTAAATAGCTCTGGTCCACTTTCCATGAGAAGTCCCGGGTGAGAGAAGCTTGTGAGAAGACTCTGAGTGATCTTAAACTAGATTACATAGACCTCTATCTGATGCATTTGCCCATTGGTTTAAAGGTTTGTGGAGTTTTTGTTGTGCTTGTGAATCTGAGGGAGACTGCAGTCATGTTTTGGATGACATGAGTACAACATTTTCTGCTCAATCATATTGTGGTACAGACCTCAAGTTCATTACTTTGTGTTGTTACAGGCTGGTGATGAGGTGTTTCCTATAGACAGCACAGGAGAGATAATCGGTGATAATACCCACTTCTTAGAAACATGGGAGGTGGGTTTAACTAAAGTATTTCAGAGGCCTATTCAGTATTATAATTCTTATTATGAAATAACAGGAGCATGTGCAGGAAAGGTAACTGGCAATAATTACTAAACACACAGTTTCTCAGTGTAAACTAAGAACTACAATTAGACATAGGTTTATCAATCATAAGTAAGTTATTAAATCATGAGATGACATCTGTGGCAGTCGCAAGGCGCTTGGATGATATTTAGGAAGATAGGTAAAGATGTTTTTTATGCTGACTTGTTTCAGGGGATGGAGGAGCTGGTGGATGCTGGTTTGGTCAAAGCTATTGGGATTTCCAACTTTAACAAGGATCAGATCGAAGCCATTCTCAACAAACCAGGCCTCAAGTACAAACCTGCCAACAACCAGGTGGATAAAGAGACTTGTTTATTGAACTAATATCACCATCAGCCGTGACTGTGTGGTCTAGACCTACTGTAGGATGACGTCTCTTCTGAGCTGCTGTTCAAAACTAGCATGTTTGAGTTGAGGCTGCTAAATACAAAACATTGTATGTTTTTTTCCTTAGATTTAAGAACCATAATTGCATTATCTGTTACTCCTTGTTAGGATTAAGAAAAAAATGTCTTGTTATTTGGAATTGAGCCACAGCAGTTTGCCCTCAGGCCAGACCAGTTGGCTGAGGTGACCATGCGTTTCTGCTGTTGTTCTTTGTCAGAGTCTTGTTCTGGCCACTCCTTTTCTTGAGTAGATTGCAAACCCATTTTTCCTTCTGCCCTTCATCCCCTTATCATAAAACAAAGAGAGAAAAGAATACCAGCAACGCAAAGCAAATGAGTTTGCTTCATGTATAATGACTTGATATAACGTATCTTTCAATACCTACAGTATACTGTAGATGCACAGTACTGCCCAGTCTAATTTGGTTTATTTCTGTGAATTCAGTTTGTTCTTTTGGGTCCTTTCATTAGCAAAAACCTACATTTATCTGACTTATGTTGTATAAAACCAAACACAAAGTTGACACAAATAATGAGGATAACCAAGAAAAAGTTGCAGCTGGTGTGACCATGCAATGTTGTGTTGGGCTCACTAGGTGGAGTGCCACCCATACCTCACCCAGGAGAAGCTGATCAACTACTGCCACTCTAAGGGGATCTCTGTGACTGCCTACAGCCCCCTGGGATCCCCTGACAGGCCCTGGTCAGTTAAGCTCGACAATCACAAGAGAAATACTGTTGAAGTAACTACTTCAGCACTTGGCTAGAAAGTTTATTTCTATTTTATTTTCAGCCCTCATCAGCAGAACTGTCACGTTGCTGTGGTTAGTTTTATCTTGTGACCATTGTTCCTCTTTGTCCACTGATATTTTGTGCATGAAATATTTAATCCTGTCTTTGTGGTGTCTTGAAAATCAATGTAAAGCAAATAATCTTAGGCGGATGTGATTGTACACCTGCATGCATATAAAATTCTTAATGATTTCTCTTCTGTTTAGGTAATGACATGGTGTATTTATGTTGCAGGGCTAAACCAGAGGACCCCACACTTCTGGAAGAGCCAAAGATTAAGGCCATTGCTGAGAAGCATAAGAAGTCACCTGCTCAGGTACAACACTACATGCTACATGCAACAAATCTTTCTCTAATCAATAATTTTAGGTTCATTCTTATTTCATGCAGTCATTAACAAGCATGTGTGAGACAACACGAGTTGGAATTTAAGTACAGTCTGCATGGTTGAAACATTTCTCTTGGTAACTTTTACAACCTCATCGGCATTACTTCAATGTTTATCACCAGGTCCTGATCCGCTTTCACATCCAAAGAAATGTGATTGTGATCCCCAAATCGATCACGCCTCAGCGCATTCAAGAGAATTTCCAGGTAAACACCTGCGTAATTGTCTGGATATGATCTAGAACTTGCTGCTTGAGTTCCTTATCCATTGGCTCCTGTGCATAAAAAGAGCTGTTTGAATTGCAGGTGTTTGACTTTGAGCTGAGTGAGGAGGAAATGAAAACCATATTAGGATTCAACAGGAACTGGAGAGCCTGTCCCATGCAATGGTGAGGTCATGTGACTGCACTGTCGTTGTATTGATGTGGGTCTGGCTTTATTTATTTATTCATTCATTCATTCATTCATTCATTCATTCATTCCATCTGTTTCTCTTCTAGGGCCACAAAGCACAAGGACTTTCCTTTTAATGCTGAATTCTGAAAAGACATTTGCCGTTTTTCCACATGATTGCAGTTGGTGTGCGCTTAAAATTTTAAAGCCAATCTCATAGGATTTAGTTCAGTAATGTTTTTTTTTTTTACATGGTTCCTTTTTTACTTTTGACTGCAAAATTAAATGCACTTACTGTACAGTATCTGTAATATAGTAGCCATAGAGTCAAATTGTCTCACACTTATGCCTTCATCTCCCTGTTACAGTATAGATATGTACTGTATGTCCTATCAACACATAATGATAATGTTTAACTCTGCTTCAGAAAAATCATTCCATTTCCTGCATTGTATTGCTTGTTGCGCATCACAAAAAAATCGTTTGACTAGTCTAGTCCTGTAGTCCTCCTTCCTTTGATGCTTATTAGAGTTCATTCATCATTTGTAGCTAGCATCGTTACCACTCAAGAGTCTTGATTTTCTAGCAGATATGGATTCATATTTTACCACTATGCCACACTTGTTTGCTCTCACTCTAGCATTTAATATGTTTGTTCATTTAATACTGTTACATATTAACAGGTTTGCTTTTTGGCCTTATGTGATTGGACTTTTATATGTATTTCTCATCAGGTAGCACTTGTATAGCCTCAGGGTTCTAATTTTCCTAAGGCCAATAAATTAAGAGCCATTATTGTGCATCCCTGTTATAGTGGGTTATCATAAAAGCACAAGACCTTGTCTTCTGTGTCCAAAACTGAAATGCTGTGTTTTGCTTGGCAGAAGTTGGACATAGTGGCTTTCATCAATTAGTTATGTATTTAGTTTGACCGTAAGAGCATTGAATGGAAAAGATCTTGAGGTCAGGCAAATATAACTGGAAAGAATGGATTATTCCCATTCATTGGAAACAGTTTTGCTGAAATAACTGAGGCTCATGTTAAGCAGTCTAATGAGACCATCCTAAAGTACAGAAAACATTAAATAACATCATAGTCTGTTTTTAAATGTTAGTTTAATACAATTATTAAAGATATACAACATATAATGTTGAACTCATTGACTGGAGCAATTATAAAACATTGGTTTGACAGACTGGGGAGTAGAAATACTCTTCAGGCAGTTTGAAAACATGTTGTTGATGATTTAGTATTCTGCAGTCAGGGGGAAGTCTTTGTGTTTTGAGGCCCTGTAGAGAAACAAGCCGTTTATTATTATGATGTTAAAATGACTTGTCTCTTACCCTCTTAACTGTTGTCTACTCACCATATTAGTGGAAATCCTCTCCAGTTCTTGTTCAAGCTCATCAGGGTCTTCATGTCATCTTCACTCAACTCAAAGTCAAACAGCTGATAGAAAGAACAGAAGCTGTTGTGTGAACTAGGCCCCACACAAAGTAAGACATGCTCACGTCGTCCTCCTTAGCAGAACATGTACCTGGAAGTTTTCCTCAATTCGATGAGGTGTTACTGACTTGGCAATGACGATCACATTCCTCTGGATGTGGAACCTGAGTAGAACCTGGGTCAAACAATTGCAAAGTATCAGACCAAACAGTCACTGCAATACAATACACTGACTACTGTCGCCTGTATTTGCAGGGTTCCTTTCTTACTTGCGCTGTGGTCTTTTTATACTTATTAGCAATTGCCTTGATCTTAGGATCCTCCAGCAGAGAGGGATCATCAGATGAAGCCCTGTTATACAAAACAACAGGAAACTGAATGAGTGTCAATATGAGCTAAAGTTACTGCATTAAGTGTCATAATAGAGAGTGCTGCTTCTGACCCGGGTCTCTCGGGGGAACCCAGGGGGCTGTAGGCAGTCACTGAGATGCCCTTTGAGTGGCAGTAGCTGATCAGCTTCTCCTGGGTCAGGTATGGATGGCACTCAATCTAAGAAAACACACGCTGCATTAGCTTTTATTTTGAAATTGTGCTGTTTTCCAGTATGATTTACGGTGGTAAACTTGTTCTGCACCTGGTTGTTAACGGGCTTGTACTTGAGGCCTGGCTTGTTGAGGATCGCCTCAGTCTGCTCTTTGTTGAAGTTGGAGATGCCGATCGCTTTGACCAAACCTGCATCCACTAGTTTCTCCATAGCCTTTCATGCAAAGTGAACACGCACATTAGAGATGCGCCTGTGCCACAAACAGATGTGGAATCAGTGGACGTTTAGCAGGTTTCTACCTCCCAAGTGTCCAAGAAGTTGCTGCCATCAGTAATAAGTTGGCCGTGTTCATCTAAAGGAAAAAGTTTGTCACCTGGCTGCAGTGAGAAGCATAAAGAGTGTTGACAGTCTGACATCAGGTTATACAACATGCATGTGTGTGTACATTGGCCACAGGTGTGAGTGGTTGTCTGCCTGTATGAGTCCCTGTGCTGGACTCGTACAGTGTCAGCTAAAACCAGTTCCTCCATGTGAGGAATGATCAGCTAAGATAGTGAGTAGGGGGTCTCTGGCTTGGACGGGTGCCAGGGTCACCCCGCTATGGGTGGATTTATGACGACGCAATCCAAACCTGGGCTCCACAGGGGAAGTGCATGAGGTAGAGGTCCACGTAGTCCAGTTTGAGGTCGCCAAGTGTTTTTTCACAAGCTTTCCTCACCAGAGACGGAAGATGGAAGGTGCACCACAACTGTGAGATGCAGTAGATCAGATTTAGTTGAAGGTGAAAAAGAAGGGCCTGCTGCTGGTACTGAGGCTGCTGGTGCTGGATGAATGAATTAAACTAGTCTTTTAGATATAATTACTTGATGTCAGAGGCATATGTGCCCCTGTTTGTTCATTTCAGGAAGTTTTTGTTTTTTTGGTGGGGCCATTCAATTCAGAGTGATATAGTCTTTGTGCAGCCAGACCATGATTCAAAGAAGCTCACTGTAAATAATAAAGTGCATGTGATGATTTACAAGAGCCACGCAGATGATGATTAGATTAACCTGTGTCCAAACTCCACCCAGCCTCTGTCCCTCATGAATCTGTACTGTACCTTGCTGACAACGAACAGCTCTTCCCTCTTGACCACTCCTTCTTTAATCATGGCAGAAATCCCAGCTCCAACTTCTGCTTCGTTCTGATAGACGTAGGCACCGTCGATGTGCCTGTACCCAGCTCTTATAGCCACCTTCACGGCCTCTGTGACTTTCCCAGGCTCTGACTGCAAATGTGGAGAATAGTAAGAACTAGTAAGAACACTGCATATGGTGAGAGGCATGGTCAGCATGCACAGGCCAGCCGACCACACAGCTGCTATACAGTAAGTATGAAACAGGAAGCCTCACCAGCCACGTTCCCAGACCCATAATGGGCATCTTCGCTCCAGTGCCGAGTATGACTGCAGGGATCATGGTGGATGCCTTCTGTTGCAGCTTCTATTCCAGCAGAATCAATCAGCAATCAGCTCTTTGTGCAAGCGCTCATGTTGCACCACACTAGCAGCAGAGGCAGCGTCTTGTATTAGCGTCAGCAGAAGGGGAGGAGTTAGAGCAAGGCAGGCCAGCATTCACATGGAGATACTCCAGCAGGAGCAGGGGCGCCCCTAGGGGAAGGATGACTCAGCATAAATGGAGTGGTTATGTAACAGAGCTGTAGTATATGGTGTGAAATCTGAGCATAGGTTTGAATGAATCCGGAAAAGAAGTGGTTTCATTATGACTGAGTAGACGTCACAGAAAGACAGAATGAACTAAAGCCTGCTATTCTATACATATTCATAATAAAATTTACTATGATCTGCTTCTTGGTGAATAATAATAATGCACAGTCACAGCAGTGACAGAAGTGACATGAGGTTATTACCAGAGATTAGCCTAATCAACAAGCTCATTTATTACTTATTACAATACAGCTAATAAAATCTAAATGATAATGTTTGCTGGATAAGAGATGCTTTCCTACGTTAAGGTTACACCAATTAACACGGGATGAACATAGGACAGGTCAGTTTATATATGTGACATTTTATTTAACCACAAAACAGATAATGTTTATTTCATGAATTCAGCAGTGAATATTGAAGAGCAGTGTTTCAGTAGGATGCATTGTCCAGCTTGTGGTCTGAGTATTCAGTATTCTGCATTCATGGGGTAGTCTTTGTGTTTCGAGGCCCTGCAGAGAAAAGACAAGTTGAACACTTGCTCACTTAAAAACACAGTCCTTTCATACAGTATCACCTCTCTGTCTGCTCACCATGGGTAATCGAATCCTCTCCAGTTCTTATTCAAGCTCAACAGGGTCTTCATGTCGCTGTCACTCAACTTAAAGTCAAAGATCTGCCAGAAAAAGAACGGAATGAAACAAACTCTTTTTGCAGATTTTTTATTTGTATCCATTTATGCAAATGTCGCAAGTTTTAGAAAATAAATTCTAAACTAAACAGAATCAATGTATACCTGTAAATTTTCCTTGATCCGATGAGGTGTTACTGACTTAGCAATGACAGCGACGTTCCTCTGGGTGTGGAACCTCAAGAGAACCTGGGTCAAACACAACAAAGCAATTAGACCTCAGCTAAGAAAACATTGCCAGAACACTCATGTGGAAGTACAAATATTTTGTGTTTGTTTAGTTTTACACTAAATCAGGTCACTTTAAACTCCAATTCAACTCATTCTGAGTGTTTTAATGTATATCAGACATTCTTTCTCACCTGTGCTGGAGACTTGTTGTACTTCTTAGCAATGTCTTTAATCACAGTCTCTTGCATCAGAGTGGGATCGTCAGATGAAGCCCTTTGTGTGAAACGAAAGAAAACAATGAGTGACATTTATTAGTGTGGACATATAAATCTGCGGACTGTAAGAGTTGCTGCCGCCTCTCACCAGGGTCTCTCGGGGGATCCCAGGGGGCTGTAGGCAGTCACTGAGATGCCCTTTGAGTGGCAGTAGTTGATCAGCTTCTCCTGGGTCAGGTATGGATGGCACTCAATCTGGAAATAATTACATTCCTTGGCTTTTATTTTATTTTGAAATGTTGTTGCTGTATAGTTTATTGTATAGTAAAATGGCTTTGCACCTGGTTGTTAACGGGCTTGTACTTGAGGCCTGGCTTGTTGAGTATCGCCTCAATCTGGTCTTTGTTGAAGTTGGAGATGCCGATAGCCTTGACTAAGCCATCATCCACCAGTTTTTCCATAGCCTTTTAGATAAGACGCACAGATATTTGTGATGTTTTTGTCATTGTCTGTCCACAGATGCTACTATTGTTTTTTTTATAACTATTTATTTCTGAATAGAAAGGAAAGCCACAAGAATCTGCTGGATCCCAGTAAGAGCCACTGTAATGGCCAACCATCCTATAACTCATATTCACTTCTATTATCAGAGTATCAGACATTAAAACGATTATCAGTTTGACATTAACTTGAATTACCTCCCAAGTGTCCAAGAAATTGCTGCCATCAGGAATGATCTGGCCTTCTTCATCCAGAGGAAAGAGCGTATCGCCAGGCTACAGGTGAACAAAACATGTTAGCACATGATATAAGATGGAAGCATGACCTCTGACCTCTGGCACTATTACCCTAGGGTTGGTTGCTCAGGACAGTGGGATCCTCACCTTGACTCCGATAGGCATGTGCATCAGATAAAGGTCCAGGTAGTCCAGTTGCAGATCGCGGAGAGTTTTCTCAAAACCTTTCCTCACCAGACCGGGAAGATGGAAGGTGGACCATAGCTGTCAACAACATATTTTATTACAGATTTAGATTCCTACTGCAACTAAAAGTGTGAGATGGATTGATGATGGAGCGTAAGGAGATTGTTGATGATCTTGGATCTGTATATTTTTCACATGCTGCGAGTAACGCTCTGACTGGATGTACAGCATTTGACGTGTTTAGACATAAACCAGGAGGCTTATTGACTTCAGATGTACTGTACTGTACCTTGCTGACAATGAACAGCTCCTCCCTCTTGACCACTCCTTCTTTAATCATGGCAGAAATCCCAGCCCCGATTTCTGCTTCGTTCTCATAAAGGTAGGCACCATCGATGTGCCTGTACCCAGCTCTTATAGCCACCTTTACAGCCTCATTGACTTTCCCAGGCTCCGACTGCAAACACAAGGAAATTGCGAATACGATATGCAGAACAAACAGTGGTATCGTGTGTGGCATGATGCGGGTTTTGTCCACCATGGAGCTTGGTTACCTTACCTGCCACGTTCCCAGACCCACAATGGGCATCTGTGCTCTGGTGCTGAGTGTAACTGTAGGGATCATGTTGGATGTCCTCCGTTGCACGATCAGTCAAGAAGGCTAAGTAAATAAGCTCTAACTGCTCTACACTTCGAGTACAGGAGGCCTTTTTTTATAAGTCGGTAGAAGAGGAGGAGTTAAGGCAAGGCTCTCAGAACAAACAAAAAACCGGCCAATGGCGTTGAGTCATGGTGTTACAGCCGGGGAATGCAGCTTGTCAACAAACAAACCTAGAGCTGTACTGTAGGTGAGGTACCTCCAAACTGGTTTGACGCCCTCTTTTCCATGTACCACGAAAACATGTATTTATAACTGTATCTGCTACGTGGAACAAACAACAGAAGGCTTTTAGCAGGCTTTAGGAAGGCAGGGCTACTTATTAACCAATATTTTTCATGGAAATAATTTCCGATAGCCTCTTGAGACATTTAATTGCCTAATACATATTAGATCTGTTGTAATGACAAGAAATAAATAGCTGTTAAAGTGTTCATTACTCAAATGACGCACTTTCTATTTCTCTGAATTGTACCTTTATTATTTCTGTATAGTCCTGGACAGTTCTTCTAGGATGATATGTGAAGTGCATTTTGCCAGACAAATGTGGCTGCATTCATTCGCTTTCACCCACTGAGGTGAACGCCGTGCTTCCAGTTCAGGCGTAAAAAAAACGGCTGAATGGTGTAAAACACAGGACTATAGCTAACAAACTTGTCTTACATACATCACTATATCTGATAATGCTGCCTTGGACGCAGTTACACATTTGGATGCTGCAGAGGCAACGCAGACTTTAAATGTCATTCTATGTGCATCTAGATATATATATAGAACTAACTATACTTTGGTTCAGACTTGTCTTGATTAATGGTTTGTTTGTTCTTATTAGTTTGTAGTTATTAGTTGTTTGTGTTTTATTAGTAAAGTAGTATTAGTTTTAGTATTAATATTAGTACTAATAGTATTTGTATTAATTAGTTTTATTAGTAAAAAGGGCATCAATAGTGCAATCTGCACTATTGATGCAATGTGCACATGCGCCATGCGTGCACATGCATGGTGTATGTGCATAACTGCAGTATTGTTGTCGATTGCTAAATTAATAATGATACCAGTAATAATGTGAAGGCGTGACACAGGCACCAGAGCAAAACAAATGTAAACACATCTGGGGCTCGGTGCTGCACAGAGCCAGAGTGTTTCTCACCACGTAGGCTTCAGCATTATACTCACAGTAATAGTAATATGACTCAGCACATGCACAGCTTCGATATTGTTTATTACATAATGCACCTACACTTCATGAGCGTATCTCCCGCCTAATCTGTCTAGTCTACACCCTGACTTTTGTCAGTGAGGCGAATCAGAACCTTTGTTGACTTACATAATCTATTGTTAAATAAATATTTTAGTATTATACTACTGTCAGCCTTCTAAGAATTCCATTTTCATTCCTTTTTTTCTTACCACCTGCACCTCTTTGAGGTAAAGTTAGGATTACAATTCAAAACATTGAAACTATTAGTTTGAATGTTCGAAAATATGTTTTGAAACTGAAAAACAAGATTTTTAAGTTGAAAACTGTTATTCACTCCTAATTTGCGAACATTCAGATCTGCGTTTTCAGTGATTCTGATCCCATTTTTCAGATATTCAAAATCAGGTTTCATTTGTTTCAAATATGAAATAGAACTTTATTGTCATTGTACAATTACAACAAAGCTGTGGATGCACCCAGCAGCAGTTTACATTAAAAAGAAACCAATTAATTTTATAAAATAATAGAAAAAAATATATAGAATAATAGAAAATACCCACATCTGAATTATAAAACTATTATAACACTATATATCTATCTAATCTATGATCAATGCAGAATATAAATTCTACACTGATATTGCACAGCGTGTCACCATAATATTGCACAGTAATGTAATGTTAATATTACACATCTGAGAGTGAGATAGTGCCTTAATGTCTGTTTGCAGCTGGAATGGCCCAGAGGAAAAAGCTGTTTGTTAGTCTGGTGGTGTGGGATTTTATTGGCCTTAAACGCTGCCCTGACAGCAGCAGGTCACAGGGAATATGAGCAGGGTATGAGCGGTCTCCTGTGACGGCCTCAATGCTGCTTTGACACCAGGACCTGGCTGAGTCGTCCAGGGAGGCCAGAGGACAATCAATGATTTTTTGAGCTGTGTTTATGACCCTCTGTACAGTTTTCTTGTCCTCAACAGTGGCACCTGCATATCACACAGAGGCGTTGTAGAAAGTCACTATAACTTACTGTCTAGGTTGTTTTTCCTGAGGACCCACAGGAGGTGGAACCGCTGCTGTGCTTTCTTCACCATAATCAGTCCATAATCAGTTCTTTAGTTTTATAGACATTCATTGACAGGTTGTTCCGTGAGCACCAGACAGACAGCCCTGTCTGTCAGCCCTGTATGCTGTCCCGTCCCCACCAGAGATAAGTCATCTGCAAACTTTATGATGGTGTTTGTTGAGTGGGATGGTGTGCAGTCAAAGGTGTTCAGCGAGTAGAGCAGGGGGCTCAGGACACAGCCCTGAGGAGACCCAGTGCTGAGTGTGAGAGTCGAGGAGAGGTGGAGGTCAAGTCTGATAGACTGTGGTCTGTTTGTGAGGCAGTTTTTGATCCAGGTGCAGGTGGGGGTGGGGACCTGTAGATGAACAGTTTGGTGTCAAGTATGTCTGGGATAATAATATTGAATGCAGAAAGAGGGCGGGAGGCAGTCTGTGATGTGCTGTGAGACTAGTCGCTCAAAAGCTTTCATAATAGTGTTAATGTAATGTTAGAGCTATAGGTCTATAGTCATTCAGGGTGGTTGTGTTTGTTTTTTGGGGATGGGGACGGTGGTGGCGCCCTTCAGGCATTGAGGGATGATGGCTTGTGTCCAGGATAGATTGAACAGCTCAGTGAGTATCACATAATAGTATTTGATGCCCCTTCCCATGTTAGCGCTAGCGTTGCTGTACATCTAGACGTCGTCTGCACTGAAGGCCAGATCACAGACACAGGTCTAATCTTCATGCCTTCTCATTGGTCGCGTCGGGCATCAAAGCAGTGAGTGAAACTTGAACAGGAATAGAGTGTATTTTTATCAAAAGAAGATTGTTGACAGGGTTAGTCTTCTTTTTGTGCGTTTGGTCCACTGGTCAAGACATGGAATTTCTTGACTTTTAGCTAACTAGCATTGCATTTTACCAGCTAGCTTTAGCAAAGTACAGCGTGTGTGTGGTTAATGTGAAGCTGGAGGGGAAAGTACTGTAGAATGTAACCAAGTCAAAGACCTGAATACAATCTTGTCTATTACATAATGCACTGATGCTTCATGGGCTCATCTCCTTCTGTACCTAATCTCTCTAGTCTTCGCTCTGACCTTTGTCAGTGGTTTTGTGGTACATATAGAAAAGGAGACATTACCTGAAAAGGCATCAAACCAGTTTGGAGACACTTCACCTACAGCACCAGCTGATAGAAAACCAAAGCTAACGTTTGTTTAGGAGTCGCGTTCCCCCAGCTGTAACGCCAGCACTCGCAACGCTATTAGTCTGTTTTTTAATGCGGGTGAATCGCTGTGCTGTGATTGGAAAGAAGAATGGGTGTGGGCCAAACAAAAGAGTCGTTAACTGTCGTTAACAGATGTATTCCGTCGATAAGTAAACACTAGGTATTATACTACTGTCAGCCTATAAAGTCTTGGTCATTATTCATTCTTTCATTTCCTACCACCTGCACCTTTTGTTCACACATCAAGTACAAGATGAGGCAGGCCCAGAGGAGCTACAGGGAGAAACTGGAGGAGAGGTTAGGACAGAACAATGTCTGAGAACCATCCCTGGCCATGGAGGGAACAGAGGCACAGGCTCAGCTGATGGTGACCCGGACCTGGTCAATGAGCTGAATCTGATTTTCAACAGATTTGATTCCAGCCCTCCTCCGTCCACTTCACACATTACCAGTCCCACCCCCCTGCGTTCACACCTCTCCACACCTTCCGCCTCCACAGGCAGCACACCTCTGCCTCCCACGTCCACCCCCTCTCCCTAGCTTCAGATCAGGTGAGGAGACAACTGAGGCGGCTTAAGACGAGGAAAGCTGCAGGTCCAGACGAAATCAGCCCCAGACTACTCGGGAGCTGTGCTACGCAGCTCTGTGAGGTGGCACACTAAAGGAACCAAACCACCATGGACCAGTAGCTTTGAGAGGCAGGAGTGGACAAACAGCTGACTGCATGGACAACCAACTACCTCACCCAACAAACACAGTACATGAGGCTACACAGTTGTGTGTCTGAGGTGGTGCTGGTTTCCATCCCTCGGGGGATGTTGCTCTCACAGTTCCTCTGATGCCCTGTATAAGAAGGGCCAAAGTCGCCTCCACCTACTGAGGAGACTGAGGTCCTTTGGAGCATGCAGGCTCATGTTTTTTATTCAGTACGCTGTGGTCTGCTGGGGAGCAGGCAGCACAGACCGGGACAGGAAGAGACTGAACAAGCTGGTGAGGAAGGCCGGCTCTGTCCTGGGGCGTCCACTGGACTCTGGGTGGTGGAGGTGGGCGAAAGGAGGCTGTTGGCCAAGCTGACATCTGTCATCCACTGCATCAGACTGTGGGAGCTCTGAGCAGCTTCTTCAGTAGCAGACTGTTCCACCCCCAGTGTAGGAAGGAGCGTTACCGCAGGTACTGGACAATGGTAACGATATGACAGGCTCAAATTTGCACTCAGTTCTTTTCGTCTCTTTATCCTGGACACTTTCTGTAAATATGTAAAAATGTCTTATGTTTCTAGTAATCCTGCACAATATTTTGCTGTCTTCCTAATAGATGATGTTCAAACCCCTGCTTAACTAGCTTGTAAAAGTGCATCCTCTAGTGGATGTTAATGCAAACAGCCGCACTGTTACACCTCATTGGTGTGAAGCTGAAAGATGAACAAACCACCTGCTAGGAACAACATTAGTTCTGTGTCAGTGTACAACGCACACAAACACACACACAAAGTGCCAACATTTTCCAATGACTTAACATTTCAGTGTCAAATTATCAGCAACATGAACAGCAAAGGTGCTAAACATTGCACATTATGATCAGTTCGGTGCAGTTGTACGGCTGGATGCTGCAGAAGTAACTCAGACTTTATCTCATCCTACTTAAACCTAGATGTTTTAAACTACATAGAACTAAGCATACTTTGCGCATTGACTGACCAGAGAAAAGGCAGATGTGAACACATCTGGGTCATGGTGCTGCACAGAGCAAGTAGAATTCTGCATTACATCCTCAGTAACACAATGACTCAGCACATGCACAGCTTCTTGTCTATCACCTAATGCACTGATCATTTCTGACCTTATCTTCTACCTAATGTCTCTAGTTTCCCCCCCTGGCATTTCTCAGTGAGGTCACTCAGAACTGTTGAGTTCATTGCTAAGTAATTAAATTCTATACTATTGTCAGTGTACAAAGACGTGGTCAATTTCCACTGTTCCTTTTTCTGCCAACTGCACTTCCTGTTCAAAAATCAAAGCAGATGATGTCCCTGCTTTTCCAGCTCATGAAAGTCGGCCCTCTACTGGATACTAATGCAAACGACAGCCATACTCACCCCTCCTGGTTTTGAAGCTGACGGATGAACTTAATTATGTTACATTCTAAACAACCCACCTGCTAAGAACAACATCATTCTGTGTTAGTGTACAGCTATTGTTTGAAATCCCACTGTATTGAATAGATATCTGCTATAAGTCTGTTACACAATGTTTATCTTGTGAAGTGATAAGGTGTCAAGTTTTGTAGTACTTTTTACAGGCTTTAGCTGTGAACCATCTCACGTGGTCTTACATTAATTTACCTGCATTGCACTAATTGGGACAGATGCTTTCTTATCTCAAACAAAACAAACAGATGTATTATTTGAACTCTTTATTCATTCTTTAAACTTTATGCAACTAATCAACATTCAAGGCACTCAATGCGCACACATGCACACACACACACACACACGCACGCACGCACGCGCACACACACACACACACACAAAGTGCAGACATCAGACAATGATATTAACATTGCACTGTCAAATGATAGGCAACACGAAGGCGCTAAATATTGCACATTATGATCAGTTCAGGAAATTTAAACTTGTCCGACCAACCAGCTTCACTGGCAAGCAGCTCCAGGGGTTTGATACCAGTAGCACAACTGGTTACACAACTGCTGACCTGTTGCTAGGCTTACCAGTGTTTGTCATGGGACTGGTGTTATTTTCCAGACTGAGTGAAGGTAGATCGCAACTCATCAGAACAAAACTTAAACGAGGTAACAGTTGATGATGGCCAACTTACATACGCTGCAGAATGACAAGCTTGTGTTAACTGTGGAATTAAATTGGAGTCTAATCAAAGCATATTGTACAAATATAGAGTGCATAATGCTAAGGTTTAGCATACCTTGGCAGAGAGTGTAATGATGGTATGGCCTATTGAGCCACATAATGTTTTTACATTAATAAGTCTTAACTGCATCACTGTTCTTAAAGAAAATAAGGTAATTATCTTTTAAATTTAGGCCACACCTGAGTCTTGTAGATTGTACCATCACAAAAAGTAACAAGTAAACACATTGGAACTGGAAATCTAAACAATGGAGAGGTATCTGATGAACCTAGTATATATCAGGATGCTAATGCTAAGAGCAATAATGAGCGTGTTATTGCTTAGAAGCTCCTGTTTATCAGGCTGGCTTAGCTATTTGTTCTTAGAAGAAATTACACAGGAAATTACAAAAAAAGTGATAAATTACTGTAGCATCCCATTTTAAAGTGTCCCAAGATAATGATTTCAGTTGGACTCAGGAGCAGTCAGTAAAGGTGGTCACCATGTTCCCTCTTCGCTGGGTCACCGTCCTGCAGTGCTGTTTTCCTGAGTTGTGGAACCCACCCTCAGGCCGGGAACCGTGTGCGTTGAAGGAGAACATCTTCTCCAAGTCCTCGTACACGTCGTCAAAGAATCCCCCACTGAAGCCGGCCTGTCGCCTCTGCCTGTTCACAGCCTCACGGTGAGCCTGGAAGTGGCTTTCAAAGTGTCTCTTGTGGTGGGCTTGATGTTGCGAGTGGGCGTGGGTGTGAAAGTGGTGGTGATGTTGTTGATGATGATGAGCAAAATCTTTAAAAATGTCATCAAAGTTGAAGGAGTGGAAGTGCTGCCTGAAGTTATAGTTGCCTCCTCCTCCTGTATGGCCTTCCCCTGGTGATGGGCCATGACCAACCTGGTCATACTCTTGCCTTCTCTTATCATCTGATAAGGTTTCATATGCTGAAAGACATACAGATGCGTTACATGAAATTGATTCAACTGATCGGCCAATTAATCATAGATCTGTTGTAATGACAAAAGAAAAATCCAATTTTCTGTTAAAAACTAAGCAAGGGGACAAAGCCGGAGTGTTTATTTCTCGAATGACCCACTTACCCTCCGCTATTTCTCTGAACTTGGCTTCGGCATCTGGTTCCTTGTTACGGTCGGGATGGTACTTAAGGGCCAGCTTATGGAAAGCCTTCTTGATCTGGCGCTCGGTGGCATCTTTACGCACCCCCAGCACGTCGTAGTAGTCTCTCTTGGCCAGGAGAAACTCTGAGATGAGCAGAATATGCACCGCTAGCAGCAAGACTGACTGCGCTGTGGCCATGACGCTGGTTGGCACCTCTGTGGCTGCGGAGAGAGCAGTTTGACAGCTCCGTGAGCGACTTTCGCTCCGACAAAGGAAGAGCTTTAAAGCGGCTTCAGAATTAAACGTCAAACGTTTGAAGAAAAGATGACAAAAACCTGCGGGAAAACGTAGTTGGTTTCAGCAAACCGACGTCACACTCAGAAATATGTCGCCTCACTGTTCTTTCACTATAAAAGGAGAGTTAAAGTAGCCCTGCTTTCCTAAGGCTTGCTAATAGCCTTCTGTTTGTTCGGCGTAGCAGTTACAGTAATAAATACATATTTTCGTGATACGTATTAAAAAGGAGAGATTACCTGGGAGAAGGGCGTCGAACCAGTTTGGAGACACTTCGCCTGGAGCTCCAGCTGATGCGAAACCAAGGCTAACGTTTGTTGACGAGCCGCATTCCCTCCAGCTGTAACACCACGACTCGCAACGCCATTGGTCGCTTTCCTAACACGGGTGACTCGCTTTACTGTGATTGGTTTAAGCAGTGCGCGCGTGGAGGGCGCGTAGAGGAATGGGTGTGGCCCAAATAAAGGGTAGGAACGAAGCAAGATGGTGAACTGTGAACTTCGTTAATCTCCGAAAGTGAAAGAATGAAGACGCGTACAGCCAAATTAATTGTTTTGTGTAGCTAATAAGTGTGTTGTTCCAGTTTTCCTTTAAGTTGATTTTTTTAAAACTATTCAGAGCAGTCATTCACACCAGCCTTTTCAGTGAACAGTGCTGTCATGGAAAACGAGTTAACTATCTTGGTACATAAACACAGTCACGTCATCTCCGTTACGAGACTCGCAACCCGGAAGAGGCGCCAGCGAGCTGCTTGTGTTTTGAAACATTTTTGGCTACACGCGTGACTCTAATAAAGGTTTTCATGTAGTTTCGCTGGAGAAATGCCACGGTACTGCGCGGTGAAGGCGTGCAGAACCCGCGGGGGCTCTGCTTGTAAACAAGACAACAAGAGAATTAGCTTCTATCCGTACGTGATGCCTTCGTTTTCTGAGCCGCAGTCAGTTTTTTAGTTAACTTACTCTTGTGTGTTTTGCTTCTAGTTTTATAACATTAGCTCTATTTTTAGCATGCATGTTTCAAATGACGGTTATTGAAGCGGGACCAACTCTTTGCATTTCTCTCCTCCCAAAGGTTTCCCTTGCATGACAAGCCCAGGCTTCAGAAATGGGTTGACAACATGAAGCGGGAGGACTGGACTCCGAGTCGCCATCAGTACCTGTGCAGCGAGCACTTTACAGAGGACTGTTTTGATATTCGATGGGGCATCCGCTACCTCAAGAACACAGCCGTCCCAACTGTTTTCCCTTTGGTTGAAAATGTAAGTCTTAAGCATTTTGTGATTAAGTTGCTAAGTGGTCCGTGTGGGTTTATACAGCTTTATGCCACTGCTTGCTGTTTGCTTGCTTTTAACGTCACCACCTAATTTAACCCTTTTCCTTTTTGCATCAGGATGGTGAGAATAAAGGGAGCATCGTTAAAAGGAACGCCAAAGCCAAGCCATCAGAACCCTGCTCATTGGAAGACCTCACAGGATTAGACTCAGCTCTTTGTAAAAGGCCTCTTATTTTGAGCAGACCATGCAAAAAGGTCCAGTCAACCTTGACAAACAACACCGTGGCTGGAGACACGGAGGTTACATTTGAACTGCCTCTAGTTTTGGGCACTGGCGTCTCCTCTCACTCAGATCACCCGGAGACACAGACGCACACTGATGCTTATGAGATAGTGGCTGACAACAGCGTGCAAACTGCAGAGTCTCCGTGCAGTGAGTCGTGCTCTGAGGACCAGATTGACTCTACGGTGACAGTGTTGTGTTGCCAGTCTTTAGACCGTTTCTCTGATGGGGAGGCAGCTTTGTGCCAATCATTCAGCTTTGTTCCCATGGAGATGGTTGGGGATGACCCCGCGGGATGCTTCTTGGAGGAAAGTGGGCCCAGAGATGGAGAGCACGTTTCTGTTTATGAGCATTCATACTGCAGGCCGCACACGGACAAGGATCAGCTGTGGGGCAAGATTGTAAGTCTGCATACAAAGATCCTGGAGCTGGATCGCAGGGAGGAGAGCACCATGGCTAAGATCCATGCTCTGGAGACTGAGATTGCCATTCTGAAGAAGGACGGTGCAGTTTTTAAAGAGAAACAGAAAGTTTTAGAAGAATATATTTCAACCATGGTGCTCTGAGTGTGAAAAATTACTGTTTATGTGGATGTATTTCCGGTATTTCAGGTATTTGTACTTCATATATGTTACACATGCACATATACATATTACTACAGGGCAGCATTAATTGTGCTTGTTATTTTGCAACTCTTGTACTTTGTTCTGTTACATGGTTCAGTATATTTATATTATGATTGTTTAGCAAATTATCTTATGTCCACACGATGGCACTGTTTGACCAGATGTATTGGCTGTGATCAGTACCATTAGTACTTATCAGTGAGTATGTGCGTTTGTCTACTACATACCTGTAGTATTATCATATACTTTATAAAAAAATTTCTCACTTTTGTTTGTATGTAATGTGAAGTGTTTGTTAAAATGCCAAATCATTTTCTTCAGTCATGTCAAAGTGTGATGGAACAGATTTCACAGTCCTGGAATCATCAAGATTAATTTCACTAAGTGATGGATCTACTTCTATGTAGAATAAAGTTTATGGTAAATGTGCTCATGGTGATTGTTATAAACCTCACAGCATCATAACAACCAGCAGAATTCACCTCTGTGTCTCTTCAGTCAGTATAGAGTAAATACAGTGTTTTGGCCAATGGAGATACCTATTCCTATTCGATGCTGCTTTCCCGATTGAAGTGCACTATACCCTGCCTCTGTAGTGAAGCGTGCCTGCTGAGCAGTGGCCATATTGCTTTAATGATTTTGAACCTGCTCCTGTGGTGCAAGTAGGAACGACCCAACTGCAGGCAAACCAGCAAGTCAGCTGTTGTTACAAAAGGAAGAAGCAGTATTTTCTTTAATTGGCCAATATGTTGTTAGTGGATAACTGATGTTAGCCTCAAACAATCTGCTTTCGGCAAATGCAATGTGTGCGAGACGGGGAGAGAGAGCAAAACGCTAAATTGGTTTTAGAATTAAAATGAGCACGTTCACCTAAAAGGATTTACAAAGTGCAATTTCAAATGCCTCCAAGATGCGATGCTGCGCGTCTGCTCTGCCGCAGCAGTAGAACGTAGGATGGGTCCTAAAAACCAGGACTTGAATTGAATTATTTTAATTCTGTTGTTCTGTCTTTCAAAGAGGAAAATGTAGAACACTAATGCACCAAGCTCACATAAAACACACATTAAAGAGGTAAGTGTAGGTCTGAGAACAACTGTGCTGTATTACACTGGAGCTTTTTTGTTATTTATTTGAATGAATATAACAAACAGTGTGATCAAACAAAACCAATCGATACAATTAAAAACAAACAAATGCTTTGTGAGCAGAAAGTACAGAACCAAGATCTGTCAATATTTATTTAAAAAAACATATGTGAGATTCTTAAACCTTTTAGATCCCTGTCAGCATATTTTAAAACATGTGTCTTATTTGGTAAGTTATAATTCTGATTTCTTTACATAACATTGGAATCGTTAACCTTTCTTTTCATTTATACAGCAGGTTGAAATAAATAATTCATAATAGAATGTTGAGCGTCTTCATATTTCCATATGTTGCATCTAGAGTTCATCAGGCCCTGGACTGTATCAAACAACCTACTTCATATATGAGTAATGTCTAATTGTTTATTAATGATGATGTAATAGTGGGCGTCTTGGCCTCTATGCTTTTTATTAGCAGTAGTAGCGGTATATCCAGGGGTTGGTGCAGCTGTTGAGACCGGCCAACAGCATGATGATGGCAAACACTGGACCTGACAGAGAGCGAGAGAAAGAGAGCGAGAGAAAGAGAGAGAGAGAGGGAGAATTTATTAGAAGCTGAAGTGCTGCTGTGAATTAAAATGAAGATTATCATTTCTCAGCTTTCAAGTTAAAGGTGATTATTATACGATAGGTTCCTTATTGAGGTCTCAGGAGTTATCATTTTACGTGTAGTGGCCAGACTGACATCAGGAATTCAATATTAGATTTATTATTCATACATCACAAACATCTATAAATAATACAGACACGTGGCGATTGTTAAATTGTAATGCAGGCCTAAACAGACCAACCTTTAGTGGGCGCGCTGCTTGGGCTCCACGCAGACCACAACTGTACAATAAAGAATGGGCTCCAGCACACCGTGTATGCCATGATGATGACAAACGTCATTTTTACGGTCTTAAGCATCGCGTTGGACACCCCCTTCGTGCTGGCGCGTCCCGTCTGCAGCGCCTTCCTCTTCATGTTGAAGTAGATGGTTGTGCATATTCTCATTTGGCAGTAGAGTAAAATGACTGCAGGCAGGACAAACACTGACAGGGTGATCCAGCTGATGTAGATCCTGCTCCCCCACGGCTCAATAAATGTCGCCCAGCAGTCGAACTGGTTCTCCTCCACCTCCTGGAGAGAGAAGATGAAGAGCTGAGGAGAGCTGAAGACCAGAGAGATCAGCCAGGCTGCGCCAATGGAGAGGTGTCTCCTGAATGAGCTCCTCAAGAAGGAAACCATCGGCTTACAAACCGCGTGGTAGCGGTCTATGGTCAGAGTCACAATCATGTAAGCGGAGGCAAACATGCCCACCACCTGCAGGTATTTTACCACGCGGCACAGGAAGTCGGTGCCTCGGAACCTGTGCGTAATTTCAACGAAAAACTGCGGAAGGACTTGGAAAAACGCCACGACCAAATCTGCCAAGCACAGGTGCAGGAGGAACAGCTGAGTCCGTGTGTGTCGCTTCTTCAAAAGTGTATCCAGGAAGAAAACATTGGCACATGTTGCAAACACAAAAACCAAACCCAGAACCACGGCGCGGGTGAGCGCGAAGCGTCCGCGCAGCTCTCCATCCGCGTCCGTCGCCTTCCCCGAGCTGTTGCTGCCGCTGGTCTCCATTTACGCGCGTATCGCCTGTACTGTTGCTCTGTTACTGCCGCAACTTCAGGCTTCAAATAACATTTCGTACAGGTTTATTTCATGAGGAGACCCGGTGTTGCCGTGTTGGCGCAGTGAAAGCTCGACATCCTCCTCTTCTGGCGCACCACGTTGCCAAGTGTTGGAGAGAAAGATGATGGAAGGAGAGAGTGGAGTCAACCTACCTGACGAGTCGTTGTGGCAGAGCAACGATCTGTTTATCTTATTATACACAAATAAGAAATGATTAATCGAAACGACCGTGTTTTGGTGTTATAACAACCTAACAAACACAAAGTCTGCTTCCACCTGTGACTCAGCTTCATTTCTTGTCTTTACCTTGAATGCTGTATAAATATTTTAACATCATCTCCAACATTCAGCTCAGCTTATGTGCTTGTGTGTTTTGTGAATTATTATTTTAGTTATATTTTGAATTTAACATCTCTACCATCTTATTACTTGTGTTTTTGATCATGTACGTATAAAAAGGAAACCATGTTGTTTTAGGAAGGTGTGTTTTGGAATTTTACCTTCCTTTATTCTGGTGCTTTTGTTCAGGCAGCAGAGTGACGTGTTAGTCCATTGTACTTCTGTGCCTATTGTAAAATGACAACGAAGCCCTTTGATCATTGTTTTGCGCTAACAGAGGCTTACAAATGGCCAGTCCTTTAGAAAATCGAGTAATTGCACCAGGAGTTGTCAAAGAAGCTTAGAGATTTTGCTGGCAGAGACAGAAATAGCAGTTAAATATGGGAACACTTCTATGGAAAAGTCAAAGGATGATGTGTTAATGATACTTTGTGGGCAAAAGAGGTTTGTAACAGTGTAATAGTAATCGGATCAATTTCTATTTCTCATATTTACAATTAGCAATAACTGTTGTTATTGAAAATCACAACACAGGAAATTGGTCTTTGAGATGCTTGGCTCCACAAACTCTTACATCATCTGTCAAATACATCAACTAAAGTTAAAACACCAGCCTTACCGCCTCTGCTTTTGGTGTTTTCATCTTGATTACATCACACTCAGCAGGTGAACGATTATTTACACCCAGCTTCTCTCATTCCCACATAACCGCTATGTCACCCCACTGGTTTTGAAGCCATTAGAAACGCATGGGGGTGACTGACAACTTTGTGTGTGTGTGTGTGTGTGTGTGTGCGTGCGTGCGTGTGTGTGTGTGTGTGTGTGTGTGTGTGTGTGTGTGTGTGTGTGTGTGTGTGTGTGTGTGTGTGTGTGTGTGTGTGTGTGTGTTGTTTGGGGAGAGGGTTTACACATTCATTTAGTTTACATTGAGTATTGACATAACCACTGAGGGTTTCATTACCACTAATGGAAATTCAAATCTTTTTCTCAGAGTGAAACATTATGAATTTTACTGAAGCCGTTTAACACTGCCAGCAAAATAAATGAGATTGAGGCTTCGTCCTGTGCACTGCCCTGCATGGAATCTGAGGGGGATTGAAGCTGATGTGGTAAACTGTCTTGAACTAGTAGATGTCACTGTCCATGGTGCTGAAACGCAACTGGTACTCTCTGTGGTTGTGACGTCAGTAAGAGGCTACACTGACGTCAGCGTCCATTCATTTATCACACACACACTGCATAAACGTGCTATGGATTACGTTTAATGACATTTACATTATAATTATATTTTGGAAACGATACGTTTAGAGCTTTGTCGACATCTGCTGGTTAAATCATTACTGCCAACCAGGTCGTTGCGTCACTTCCGCTCTCTTTCCTGTTTATACAGCCAACACTCTCATACACAGCATGTCTCACACCAGCAACAATACTCTCAATTAAACGCCCATGTTTTGCAAGGTACGTTCAATAAGTTTTATTCATTAACTTAGCCGTGTCACGTTCATTCATTGTCGAGGCTTAGTGTGGCTAACTAGCTAATTAGTTAGCCTTCCTCAGCCCACCAGACCAATCCTAATATGGGTGCTTCACCAGCCACTATATCCCGAAGCTGCTTTAAAAGTCCAGTTCTCCTCTGAGCAGAGCCTTGCTGTCAATAACATCAGCCAGCCACTTCTCTCTAAACGTGCTCTCCCCGGGCGTGTGCACCAGCCTTCCGGACTCCACCACGAACAGCACCTCGACCGGCAGAGTTTGGGGCTTGACTTTTGAAACGCCCACTACGAAGTAGACGCTGGCCGACCCCGGGATCGGCTTCTGCGGGGTCGGGGTGCTGAAGCGGGCCCGGTAGTGGTAGAAGGTAAAGTAGTCGTGCTCGGATTGGTAGATGTAGTCCAGGGCGCAGAGCCAGCAGGGCGCCAGCCCCCAGCTTCGGATGTATTCCCCGATCCGCTGTTTCCCCACGTCCGCTGTGAGGTCTCCGCTGGGAGCCCAGTTAGCGTTAGCATCGGTGCTGCTGCTGTCGCTGGGAGACGAGCTTCCCTGCTCTTTCGTGGCTAAGTGGCGGTGTCTCTCCAACAGAACTCGTTCGAGATGAACTGACTCTGCTGTGAAACCCTGGTGCTGCTCCATAATCACCGTAAACAGACAGAAGCGCAGGGAACATTTATGAATATTGCCGGGATCTGTTTTGCTTGAGGAGTTTCTATGGTTACGGGGCCCAGTAGCTGAAGGGCGCCCTCCGGTGGAGCACATATGTACTGCAATATATTCTGGACAATAAAATGTATTTTGCTTCATATAATATGTGATGCAATGGGTTTGTTTAATCTACTTTTCAGAAAACAGTGCAACAGATGAATCTATTACCCCAGCTTCAAATGGATTTTCTGATGGATCTGCTGTAGTTCATGGCAGGTGTCCTGTCGCTGTTATTTTACATTGACATCAAAGTGTTATCCATTTGCTTCAGAATCTTCTTCAGTGCTGTTCCCAGTGACCAATCAGACGCATGTCACGGATCAGGACCACACTAGACAGTGTCACCAAGGCAGTAGGCAGCACAGACCTCATCTCCAAGTTCTCCCGCCTCAAGACCAGTTCTAGCACCAAGGGAGAAAACCTTCTGGTCAAAGCTGACACTATAACATCTGGCAACACCGCTCCTGACGTGCCACCTGAAAGTACAATGAGGAAAGATGAAGAAGAAGGAGGCGATAAGGCCACAGGAGAGGAAGAGTCTGACAAACCACTGCAGCCAGTTTCAGAAAAACCCTTCATTGTCTCAAAGAGGTTTACGTCTGGTGCGTCTGAGCCCTGCACGTCCTCCGCCGTGGCTAAACCAACCAAGCAGCTGTTTCACCCAACGGCTCTATTGACCAACATGGATGAGACCTACAAAACTCTGGCTCTGCACATCAATAGTTACTTTGGCACCAATGCACAAGGAGAAGAAAGCGGTAGAAGGCCACAGCAACAGCACAGAGGAAATGATGAGCCCGTTTCTACACCTGACCACATTCCTGTTTTGTCTCCAGTGGCACAAGCTAAGAGTGCTGACCCCGCTGCCTCGCCCGTGCCCCTCAGGCCTCCAGCAGAAGCATCCTCTTCCAGTGCTCCTGCATCAGCCGGAGCGGCCCAGTCTGTCCCTAAACTCACAGCCTCCCCAAAAAAAGGCTTCACCCGCTACCTGTCCTACCCCCGACCCAGCGTTCAGGCATTTGTCGGAAGCTACATTGCGCCACTCGTCCCTAAGTTCCGCGCCGATTCAAAAAGCATTGCAGACGATAGAGGCAAATCATCGGTTCCCGCTGAAGAGCGCGCCGTGGACGCTGCAGAGACGCAAGACAGCGAAGAGCAGGAAGCAGAAAAAGCGAAGCAACAGCTGCGGATTCAAAGAGAGAAAGTATAACGCACCATTCTAATTACCACCGACAGCTGCACTTGTTTATGTTACTATACGAGTCCATCTTCTGTCCCTGCTGTGTGTTTGTCACACAGATAATAGCCAGGGTGAGCGTAGACAACAGGACCAGAGGACTAGTGAAAGGCCTGCAGAGGGTCACTGACGGGAAACTCCTCACCGCCCGGGTGGAGGAGCTCAGCTGCCATCTCCTGGAGTTCCCCGAGACGCGAGGCGTAGCCGTAAAGGTCAGCCTTTACTTTTATTCAGACCCTAACTCAGACAAACGGAAACGTCAGCAGCCGCTTGGTCCGTGTGGCACTGTGACCTTTAGGAGAGCGTGCTGCCCTGTCTGCTGCGTTTGCGCCAGGCCACAGACCCTCCCCTTCAGGCTGCTGTGAGAGAAGCCCTGGCTCTGCTGGGCTACACTGAACCAGTCAAAGGCAGAGGGATTCGGGTCCTGACCATAGATGGAGGTGGAACAAGGTACACTAATGTTATTATTTCAGAGCATATGCTAAATGCTACACCTGGAGTATTTTAGTCTGTTGAGCTCTGAAAACATTCTCACAGGGGACTGCTGGCCCTGCAAACCCTTAATAAACTGCAGACCCTGACTGGCAAGCGAATCCATCAGCTGTTCGACTACATCTGTGGAGTCAGCACAGGTATGATGTCGTGAGCGTTTAGTTTCATTTCATGCCTTTTGCCTTCTCTGTAACGTCATCCCTTGCAAACTGTCTTTGTCTCCTCCTCAGGGGCCATTCTGGCCTTCATGCTTGGGATTTTTCAGATCCCCTTAGAGGAGTGTGAGGAGATGTACCGGAAGCTGGGCTCCGACGTGTTCAAGCAGAACGTCATCGTAGGAACGGTGAAGATGGGCTGGAGCCACGCTTTCTATGACAGTGAGATCTGGGAGACCATCCTCAAGTTAGTCCTCCATCGTAGACCCATTAACCTTTCCCTATTGTTTGGACAGCTGTCACTAGATTTTGTGTTTTTATTCAGGGAACGGATGGGTGATGGGAGTATGATTGAGAGTGCCAGGGACCCAAATTGTCCTAAAGTAAGTGAGATGTGTTTTTAGCCTTGCACAATTGTGCACACAGGGGAAAAAAGAACCTTAGTTGTTGTATGCTTTTGTCCACCAGGTGTCAGCAGTGAGCACAATCGTGAACAGGGGTTTACCTCTGAAGGCCTATGTGTTCAGGAACTACACGCTCATGCCAGGAGTGCGATCCCACTACCTTGGAGACTGCAAACACAAAATGTGGCAGGCCATCAGGGCCTCGTCTGCCGCCCCAGGCTACTTCCAGGAATTTGTCCTGGGAAAAGACCTCCACCAGGTACAATGTGAAACTGAGAGAGCTGATGCTCTCTGTCCATTCAATTCAGTTCATATCTATGAGCTCGCTCTCTCTAAAGTACAATTAAAAATCTCCAAAATTGTACTAGTTTTAACAATGATTTGATTGTTACAGTGATCTAAGAACTCGGGCCTCTGAAAGGTCAGGTGTGCGTGACTGGGTAATATCCTTGAATTGTTACCAATCAATACGTTTCTTCTCCGATGCTTCATTTCCTCAAACACCAGAGCCAAGGGCAGCGGAACTATAGATTGTGTGTGTGCATATGAAGGCTTTATGTGAGCATTTATTCCATTTCAAACCCACAGCCTTGATAGTGGTGGCCTCCCCCTTATTGGTTCATTCCCCCTTTGGCTGTCAGGCATCTGAGGGATGGAGGGAAAGTGAACAGAAGGAAATAGGAGCTGGAGAAATAGTCCTTGGACTTGGTCCGTGCACCGTAAACATCAAAGGCCTTGCTGTGGTCGCATGATTTAGCCTCTGTCCTAAAGGGCAATAGAAAGAGTTTCCGATCCTCAGGGCTACTGCCGTCACCACCCCTGTCTGAGGGTGGACCCTGCTTCTTTGCATGTCAACGCCCAACTGGAACTGCAGCAGTAACAGATTAGTAGCTATGATTAAAGAATAATTTAATATAAACAGTACATTTTAAGTAGCATTAATCCGCTCTATTTTTCACCACTACCTTTTATTGCCTTTACCTTTGGGGAGTTGTCCTAAGAGAGCAGATTGAATGTGTTGTTTTATGGAGTTTTAATTATTAGGACAGATATCTTTAGATGGTCTTTTTGGGCAGCTTTACGCTCAAGGCTTAGCTTCAGTTTGATAACCTACTTAAGTAAAATTAGCCTTGTCCCTCTTCTACCCAGTGTAAATCTCGCCTGGCATCTCCTGTTGAAGCGGCCCCGGTAGATGGCCTTTCACCGGGTCTTAGACATTACTCTCCATTTTTTTAAATTTTGCATAATAAACAAATCAACTGGTTGTTCAGTGCCACACACACTGCTTTGGGCCTTGCAAGTTGCTTTGCACCAAATCCAAGTATTTTTGTGCAAAGCGACTTATAAAGAGTAGCTTGTGTTTTAGTCTCTTAGTCAAGGTCACTTTGACCTGTGGACAAATTGAACACCTCATGTTACAGGATGAGCAAGCAGAATATCTGGATGATTTGATAATGGCAGGATGTCTTTTTTTGTTCATCTTGCATCTGTTTTGAGGCAGCTCTGAAATGGAAACGATGCTGAGGAGAGCGATGTCTGTGCTTCGCAGCGTGTCGTTGGCAGCATGAGCCGCCGTCGCCACCCACCAGTCTCACTCCTACTCTACTTTTCAGCACTAGCAGTGGTATTTCCCATGAGAATTTTGCCATTGCAGAGGATTAAAATGAACATTAGCGTGTACACACACAAATGTACATTTCTGCCTACTTTAGAGGGGAAACAGTGATAGGACACTGATTATCACTGGTGTTTGGTATGTTAGCCTTTGTTTACTGCATTTGGTCTGACAGAACAGAGGATTCAGTCCTTTTAGATGCATTTGACTACCTGTAGAGGTGTGAAGATGACCCGTACCCCTGCTCTAATAGGGTTCAGTCTCCATCACTATTAATCCCAGTCAAAAACACTTTCGGGCCTAAAAAAAAACCAGAACTGGACTTGAGGGAAGCAGCAACTCTAAATTGGACCAGGCAGCCGTTCACCCTGATTGTGTCATTTATCTCATAGCTGGCATCATTTAGGTCAGCAGCTCTTTGGTAAAAATTTGCTAAGAAAAGACGTCATAGCTCAATAGTCGCCATTTAAACCCTGGATGTACCAGTCAAACTGAGTTTAATGTAATGCAGCTGTTAAACTAATTACCCAGGTCAGTTGTGCTCCACATTAGCAATAAAAGACTTCTTTTAGATGCTGAAGGCACAGCTCTGTTCTGCTTGTTTTTCCTCTGGTCTAAGGCTGTGCAGCTCGTCTGTTTCACCTTATTTGTCCCCTGCTGGCTGTCACAGAGACTATTAAACTACAAAAGATTCTAGATATCAAATAGCCCCGATTTTCCTTTATTTTGAAAGCTGTGTTTTGCCGCTTTTTGGAATGATAAATAAAGGTGTTTTTCTTTTCCTACAGGACGGAGGGCTCCTTATAAACAACCCCACCGCGTTGGCAATCCATGAGTGCAAGTGTTTGTGGCCCAACACACCGCTGCAGTGCGTGCTGTCTCTGGGCACCGGACGGTATGAGACTGTTGGCAAGAACAGCCCAACGTACACGAGTCTGAAGGCCAAGATCACCAACGTCATCAGCAGCGCCACGGACACCGAGGGTAAGGCCACAAACGAAGGCGTTATAAAAGAAACTAAAAGCGTAGTAACGTGAGGAACCTCTCCAATGCTGTTTCAGAGGTGCACACCATGCTGGACGCCCTCCTGCCCCCCGACACCTACTTCCGCTTTAACCCCTTAATGAGCGAGGACATCCCGCTGAACGAGAACCGCGCGGAGAAGCTCAACTTCCTGCAGAGCGAGGGGGAGCGCTACTTGGCGCGCAACGAGGCCAAGCTGAAGCAGGCGGCCAGGGTGCTGTGCCAGGAGAAGAGCAGCATTCAGAGGCTGGCCGAGTGGATCAAGCTCAAGGCTGACATGTACCACGGCGTCCCATTTGTCTCCAAACTTTAAGGAGAGTAAATGTTGGACTTTCAGGGAGGTGGGTTGAAACCCAAAACCAAATGTTTACATGATTATCAATACTAAAAAAAATACATTATTCCTACAGATGCCATGATCAGAATTCAAATTTGGCAACATAACAGATTCACTAGATTCACTAAATGTATAAATTTAGGTTGGCACTGACACACACTGTAACACAAGGCTGGACTACTGATGCCAATCTGACACTGAGTTATATTTGTTTGCGTAGTACCTCAAACACACATTTAATTAACGAATCATGAATGAGAACTATTTCTTACACTGTACAGAAGAAAGACCTCGTGCACTTGTCAAGTTGTGTTAGTAAAAAATGCTAATGTTATATTTAAAGTAATTATTATGAATTCTCATGAGTGACTGCTAGAGCTTAAGGAATCATGTTGACGTTGAATGTCACATGTTCTGATACTTGTAAGAAAGTATTGGTACAGTGCATGGTCTCTCTGTTCTTCTAAAAGCTACTAAGAACTGTGGCCCATCATCAAGTGTGAAGCATCTGCCTCCATCCTGAATTCCTCCTGTTTTTACACATTTGCCTTAATTATTCCCGTGTTCATTTCTCTGTGAAGTGAGAAAATGCATAGAAATAATAAACACAAACGTGTTTAATCGCTCTCAAACGTGAAATACTGAAATTATTGCCTGTACAATATTATGTTAGCTGATCTTACGTCCTCACATCGAGCCCCATAAATGGAGCCGTCACTAAGGGATGCTGAGTGTCTTCCTATGATGAATGACTCTGTTTTCCCCGTAGCACACATTGATTTCTGTTTAATTGTTTTCATCCTATTGAAGGTCCAATAAAATTTCAGTGCGTCATTGCTCCCAGTCAGACTGTTGTTAACCCTGTCTGAGCAATAAACCATGCAGGCAGAGCTCCACGACGTGGATGAACCGTACTCCGATATGTTATGTATCTCATCCGGCCAGCGTCTCACTGATGGATGTAGACCATCAAACCTAAACCTGTATTTGGTTCAGTTTGATACATAAATGACCAATATTTCTACTATCAGCTTGATCATCAGCGCCACCAACAGCTGCTCTTGCTCTAGAAAGCTCCAGTCTAATGAGGTGATAAGGCCCCGAGTAACATTATTAGTGGAAATGATCCTTTTTACGTACATTCCTTTATAAACAGTAATGGTAAAGTATAATGTTTTTTTCGCAGACGAGTGAGTTGAACACTGTGGTGATGCACAGTATACTGTTCATCTCATGATGTGCGGTGCGGAACAGCCTGACAGGTTGTGTATATTTACACACACACACACCACTGCACATTATTGGCTGCATGTTGTGGCAGATGCTGACGGTCTCTCCTCCTGATCTGGTCTGGCTACGGTGTTCCCTAGCAACTGTTGTATTCCCCTTCTCCTTTACAGTCTCCTCAATGTATGTGTGCCCACGTTTTCCTAAAATTGTCCCGTCTCTGGCTGAAATGCGTTACACAATCGACCTCTTTCTCACGCTCGTCTTTTATTCTTGTTCATCAGCCAGTGTCAGGTACAAAGGTTGTTTCGCGCTCAGCAGTGCTACTGTATGTCTGTCAAAACACAAACACGGGACAGTTTGCACGGTGGTGTGGTTCTCCACAGGTCGGTGCCAGTCAGTCAGTTCGGGGACACAAACACACACAGGCACACACACATATTTGTATAGCAGGCCGAACGTCTGTGCCCACAGTTCGAGGTCAACATTAAGGCATTTGAACAGCCATCGAAATCGACAGTGGGTTCACAGAGGCACATGTGTGTCTCATATAGATGCAATGGGAGCTTCATTGCTAAAACATAGTGTTGGGCCCATTGTTCCTTAGGGACTCACCATAATTAGAAGTAGCGACCCATGACTCAGTGGCTATTGCCCCTCGGCCTTCGTGTGTGTTACTAACGCTGATCGTTTCACACGATGCTGCTGACCTAAAGTGAGCTACATCTAAATGGTACAGTAGTTAATGCTTAGATATGTGTATCTCTCCTGTTCAACTAGATGATGAAGGGAGTGAGAGGGAATCACGCTGGGCTCTACTGGGTTTGATGGGTGACATATGGGTGACAAGGTCTCATGCAGTACTGTATGTGTGGGTCATTCTCAGTGTCTCTCACCTTTGAATTGATTGTTCTGAGTGGTTTCACTCAGCTGCTGTGGTGAGAAGAAGCTTCTGCAGGTGGACATGTGAGCTGGGTGTGTGTCTACAGAGGCCACCTGTCCTGCGTTAGTGTGCAGCGAAGCACCTGTGTCTCACATCTGTCATCTGGAAACATGATCAGTGTGCATTTTCATATTTTCTTTTGTTATAATGACACAAAATCATTTGTAACACATGGTTGACAGTAGAAACCCTGCCTCATTATTTCTTCTTCTTTGGTATTTTCTTTGGCAATACATTTGGGTCACATCCACTCTCCTTATATTTTTCCCTCTGGAAGAGGTAGGTTCCCCTAATCTCAGCACATCTTAATATTTCTCATTGTTTTGTGTTACTTTATTTCCATATTGTCGCCATTGTTCTTGTCGTTACCTGTTTATGTAAATATGCTGACGTATATGCGAAGTTGTCACAGTTTGACTGCCGCTAGCTTAAAAGTTTAGCGCGGCAAGCTAACTTCTGATTTATATGTTTGTATGAATGGACGTAGATAGGAACTGGAGACGGTGTTTATTTGATCAGATGTGGTTATTATTCATTTTATTGTACATTAGAATAAAGTGAGTTATGTCCAATCACTAAGAGGATATCTTTATAGACATAAAGACACAACCGGTTGCACAAGGGCTCTTCTAATAAATAGAACTACACACACCAGGGGTACAGGTGATTATATTTAGACTAGAAAAGACGATTGAACTTTTATACAGATCTACAATAATCAGTAAGATATGATATATTCGTATATGCAGGTTCAATTGCTGCCACTCAATAAAACGGCGTCGCTGCATTTGCAATTCTATTTTTCTTCTGCACCGGATCAGCACCGTCTGATATGTTGGCTGATGAAGCGGATGAAGTCTCACTCTGACCGGATTTCTGCCTACCGCAAGTACAAGAGCTTCGCATTTTGCAGTGATTATGATGAGCCTACTAATAAGCAAGGATTAGTAGCTGGGTGAATTATTTTTTTAAGTAATTATGCTTTATCTATTGGATTAAATAACTGTTTTTTTCTGAAGACTTATCCAGAATACCCTAATTTATTAAAACAAGTATAATATTGTTTAATACATATATTTAGATTAAAACTGTCAGATAATATAGGTAATACTGACTACATACGTTTGGAAAGTTATATTTCGCCACAGCAACCTCGCTCTGCCTAAATACACCTGCAGGCCACGAATGCGGCATCGCAGACTCGCGCGTAGTCGGGCGAGTGAGTCATCCGCCTGACACTACAGGATCTTCGCCGCTGCTGGTTTTTGACAGCGGCGGGGGAGCTGGTGAGGAGAGCGGCGGATCCGTGCGGACCACAGCTTGCTGCTGCAGCGGCTGAGGTGGGGGGGACGCACCGAGTAGCCTGGCACAGTCCCGCTGACACACGCGCACGCACGCACGCACACGCGCCTCATCTTGTCTGCAGCCGAGTCGCGGACGCGGGAGGGAAAACCGACGCCGGGCTGCAGCGGACGGTGAGTTGGAACGAGGCTTTCTCCTTTTCGCCCTCTGATTGCCTCCCCCCGCGTTGTGTTCAGCATCATCATATGTCGTTGGAGAATAATGGTGCAGTGGTTGTGTGAACGTGAAGTCGGTGCAGTTTCTTTTGCACCAACACCCCCGGTTATGCTGCTCGCCTGGAACGGCCAGGTGCGGATAATGTAGTAATAAAGAGACGCGTGACGCTGACGGTCGTATTTCTGTGTGAATCCCGTTGAGCGTTGAAGCGGGACCTTTTCATCTTGAGCCAGCAGAGGATGCAACGTGAGGATCGGCCGTTGTTCTGCAGGAATTCATTCCACGGTTCCTTCTCATTGTTGCAGCCGCCGGCCGGTGCGTGCAGGCCCGCGTCGCTCAGAGGGTTGTTGGACGTGTAGCTGCCAGCTGTAGCTCAGCTCCTCTACGTTTATTTCAAATCTTTTTTTCCTCCTTGTATTTTGACTTGAAGGAATGCTGTGGATATCTAATGTGGATAGGCCGGGTCCTCAGGTGTCTGCCGGTCCAGCAGCCTCCTATTGTTTAGTATTGATGAACATTTGTATTGATTCTATCATAAAATGAATTTTCCATGAGGGAATATTAAAGTGATGGCCTGTTTGTGTATGGCCAATGCATTTCATGTTCTTTGGAGTCAGCCATTCAATCAATCAGTCAATCAATTAATCAGATGAGGCACTGGAAATAGTTTGATCATTTATGTTTCAAGTCTGTTTTTTGATTTTTGATGATTCAATAGTATTTTCTTTTGTTTTTTACAGTCATCTTAGAAGCAAAACAATGAGCTGGTTGTTTGAATAAAGCACCCTGCAGATCAGTGAAGGAGCTGCTGCCTGTGGTCTAGAAGCGTGCTGGTTTCACAGAAGTTGGATTTGATCTGCTTGTGTCTATTGTGGAACGTGGGCCGTTTGTGTGTGAGGGAATATTGGGAACATCAGACTCTGGTCTGTTTTTATATTGCAGCTACTTTCCACTCTCTGATTTACATGATTTCCTAGTTTAACTCCCCTTGAGAACACGTGCGGTTGCATATAGCCCGTTGCTTGGTGATCTATAGCAGATGCCTGGTAATATTGTTTACAATAAACGCTCAGTCTCCAGTGAGTATCACACCTGACTTACAAAACAGCCTGTGAGTGTGACGAGTCAATATCATGGTAATAACTATCTGCAGAGTGAAAAGTGTGAGTTTATTTCATACTGTGTTGATATTTGCAGTCACCATCTGCTGTTGCTGTGACACAATATGAGGAAAAATGACGTGAAGAGCTGTGACCCGCGTAGACAAATAGACCACACATTAGCTTGTCTTGTCTGTAGCCCATGATGCAGAGCTCAAGCTTTTTTTGTCTCATTTCCACACAATATAGAGCAGCCCTGCAGTTTAATTATCCTTAATATTGAGAGGCGGTCAGTTGCTGTGGATGAGAAGCCAGCTTGCATGTAGCCGGTTAGCCTATATGTTGTAGTCAGCATCTACTCGGAACAAGAACACGGAGACAATCACATGTTACCGCCTCCCTCACAACCTCCTGTGTTGCTCTGCACCCATGCATTTGAGACATTCTGTCAATCACAACCCACACAAACATGAGACATCGACATCGATTAATATAAATTTTGCACATTCATAATGTAGGAAATATTTTCACCCTTGCTGTCAAGATTGTTTCATTTGACAGGAAAATAGAGATTTTTCACATGATATTTTAAGGGAACGTCAAAAGCCCAGATGTGAGCGTTGAAATGACACGACGCCTAGTCACCATTTACAGAGGCCACTGTTAATGTTGTCAGCAAAGCTTCTGCCTTTCTTCCAAGGGCAAGATCTGTTTTTGTTTTTGTTTTTTTAGTCTTCGTTTTGTCAAATCCTCACAAAAACATCAATCAGGTAAAATGGTCATTTTGTCAAAAACCCGTGTCTTACTTTCAAATGAAATTGTTATCTTGCTCTGGCATGTTGTGGCACATCCAATATTGTGTGCTGGCACCATAACCCCCCCCTTTTCCAGAGACGTGACTTCTGGTGACGCCTCCCCAGACTGTCGGGGCAGAGCCAGCCTTGAGCCATTACTCACTGCAGCCGCAGTGTCATCGTCACTCTGCCTTGTAACCACGGCCCATTACACACGAGCCAGGTGACGGAGCTTATGGCGCGGTTTGGGTGCTCTGTTGCCTTAAGTGATGACACAATTTTGAGGGCCGCGCAGCATTACTCTCAGGCTGTTTGGAGATCAGGGTTTGAGGTCAGCTCTTCCATTACACTCAGGTGAGACTGAAGCTATAAATTGTGCCTTTAATCTCTTTGCGTCCTGGATTGAGTTAACATAACTAGTGCTTAACAACATTGCCTATTGCCATCACTCTGCTTGTGAAGTGTGTCCTTACTGGCTTTTAATTTCAGTATGTAACAGTTTCCCTCGTGTCCCTGCAAGAAAATCAGCACATCTACATTCTACAACTGCATTGTGTGTTTCGTGTGCCTGCGACACTGCTTCAGGCTGCGCCACAATATGAAAACAATGCTTCTTCCTTTAATTCATCCCCAGAGGTTTTTTGGTCCACTCCCCACCTCAGCAGCTGCCAATGAGGTCTGCAGGTGTGCATGTGCAATGAAGCCCCCTATTGGTCCCGGTGTTGGTTAGAAACTCCAGGCTCATGTTTTTGAGGGCTCTGTGGGCGCTTTAGCCAAATGAAGCACTTACTGTAGAAACACAGAGTCTCAGAGCATCAGTGCCCTGCAGCGAGGATGGAGGCTCTGAGCTGGGGAGGGGCATCAACGTACCCCCACCCTCTCACATACCTCACACCATTGGCTGACAGCTGCACATGTTTGGTTGGGTGTTTTCATTAAGAGACACATTAAATTAACACGACTGGCTGAAGATTGATGAACTTGCTCATGGAAGGAAGAGTTAAATCCAAATGCTGCTGCTCGATTTGTGAGTGTGAGCAGATGCTGTTGTTCTGGCTGCCTTCTACAGAAAACAGATGGTGTGTTTTTGTTTTCAATTTCATTTCCTGTTCCTCCTCCTAAATGATGTTGTTAATGGCATATGAAAGAAACGCAGGATTGCACAATGAAGATGTGCAGCAGCTCACTTTTCTCAGATATCGGCTCATCCCCAGCTAGTTTAAAGTCAGTAAACATCATCAGTTGCCATCTCATCCCAGTGCGTTATTATAGGAGCAATCAAGTTCATACGTTCGTTTAACTGTCATTACTGAGGCCTTGAGCTACGGACTAAACAGGTGGGAAAGGAAGACTTGAGCAAAGAGGAGCACTGAGAGGAGATAAAGGGACACGAGGAGAGGAACGATGTGCTGCTGTGATCCAGCTGTGCCACGCCACCTCTGAAGTAGAGCAAGGGATTAATAAAAGGAGACACAGCACTCATAAGCACGTGCTTTTATGCACATACATTCATACTATGGCACCTATAGTACATGTACACACATCCCATATGGTAGTAGAACTGTCAGTGAAATATGGCATCAATTTGCCAATATTTAATATATTTAAAATCAGTGCTAAGTTTAAAAAAAGTCAAAAAGCACCATAAAATCCTATCAAAGACATATGTTGACATAGACTGTACGCCGTCTTTTTTGAATCTGGTGTTGGTGAAACAAAGGAGAAATGTTTAAATCCCAGGAGTTGGGGCTTAATTCATCGTACAGTAGGCTTAAACTAATATTACCCCCATCCACTAGAATCTTTGTCACAGCTCTAAAATGATTAGTGAGGATTTGGGTCAAAGAAGCCATTAAGGAGCCTCTCTTATCGCACCGAACACCCAATTGGTTCAAGATACCGGAGTCACATGACCAATGGGAGCCAACGATTATTAGTCATGTTTGTACAGTGTCACTGAACCCCTGGGCTTCTTTGTTAATACTCTAGGTAGACACCCCCCTTTCAAGGCATAACGAGATTAGTCTGATGGGAAATTTATCTTCTTGCATGGTTTGTAGAGGGCGTAATTATGATTTTTTTTTATTGGCCCAAAGGTGACGGTGGCCATAGGCACCTGCACAGTGCCGTGGTTTGATACTTCCACTTCAGTAAACCGTGTGTCCTCGATTCTGCGGGTCTGACCTGTCTAGACAACCTTTCTGAAGCCAGCCCACCACCATACTGAAAGAATGCCTTTGTAGGAAAAGATAAAGCAGGCATGAGCAGACGAGCAGGATGGAGAACAGAAGCAGTTGTCAGTGTTGAAGACGAAACATGCATCTATTAACACATAAATGAAGGCCAGACCAATGCCATGTTTAGGGCATTGAACAGTAAAACATCTGTCTTGTTAAATCATTTTTTAAAATTGATTCCAACTTTTAATATAATTTGAATCACATGCCTACACTGTGCATGCAGGGTAAATGGACCCCCCCAAATGATGCCCACGGAAAGCATTTTAATTGAATACGTACTTTTACAAATTAAATATTTGAGATGAGCCAGTTTAATGGATGTTCATGTGTGCTTACTTCAGATACCTACATGTTCTGTATAAACAAGTCACTTCCTAATTTGTCTCAGTCAGCATCACTGGATGCTGCTGGATGCCGGCCCATCAAAGTCAGCCGCGTTTCGCATCAGATGCCACCGCCCTGTTCTTTGAGCCCTAAAGCGCGCTGAGCTGGCTGTTTTCTGAGCCCTCACATACTCTGCATTGTCCTCTCAGAGCCAGCTTTAGTCACCTTGGCTTTTTGCTCCGTGACATAATGCGACCCCCAGTTGTTGTCGAGGCACTTTGGCGTATTGCAGTTTGACATATTTTAGCATATTTCATCTAATGCGGATGTCTTTGGAGCATTCAGCAGTTTTTCACTTAAAGAACAGGTAGAAGAGGTACTATCTTGGTCGGTGGTGGCCAGGTTTGATGTTGTGTCTTTGACAGGCAGCAAGAGGCTGCAGTATGGGCAGTGTTTTACCTCAAAGGGCTCCCTATTAAAGCGGTGAAAGTGAATTGATGCAATACAGTCGTGGGCTCAAATCAATAGAACAATCTTTGATTGGATTAGGTTCGTAACAGTATGCTGCAGAATTACAAACATGGGTCCAATAATTAAAAAAGGAAATCCTTTCATATCACATGAAATGTTTGTTGTGACTTTATCTAATCACATTTAGGCACGTCCACCTTGTGCACGCCACTCTGCCTGCTGGCTTAGCCCTGCGCTCCCCAGCGGCCTCCCATCATTTTCCCACCGTATGCACACTGCTGGTATTGACCCTCAACCCACTCCATCTCTGCTCCGCTCTCGGCTCCGGTCCGTGACTCACAAAGCCCATTTAACCTTTACCCAGCTCACTGCGAGCCAGCACTGAGTTGTTTCCCACCGGCTGCAACCCAGTATCAGTTTCTGTTGGACAATACAGGTCTGGATTTCACATTTCTACACACACATTGTACGTATTAGTGGTCCCTTTAAAATGGAGGACCAGCAAGCCGTCACACAGTCACGGTACTGATGACGCTGCTTTTTTGTCCAGTCATCCATCACAGCTATGCGATATGTCACCTGGAAGATATTTACTCTTCAAAAGGCTCATTTGCAACAGGAAGCATGGGCACTTTTCTAAAACGGGTATCGCATGCTTTTCCCACGATATTCTCCTCTGTGTACATTCAGAAGCAGGTAACCTGAGCTCGCAGGTGTCTGGGGAGTGTCCCCCCAACAGCTGGATCTCCTTACTCTGTTGTGTCGGCAGTGATGCAGTAAGTGCTGTGAAATGCCGGTGTTGCCTTGAGATGTGCTGTAAAAAGGTTAGAACTAGACGAGGCCACGCGCTCTCCGCTGTGAGCTCCTGCAGGGTCCTTCCTGCTGGCACAAATGACTTGTGTTTGACAAATGTGATATCCTTCCTCATGTCTATATGCAAAGAAACGTCTCTTGTCTTCCTGCTCGGAGGCACTGCTACTGCATGGGTGTCTCCAAACCAGGCCACAAAATACTATAGTGAGGGATGAATAATTGAGTGCTTTGCCCCTGTTGTCGCTTACGCTCACAGTTTTGGATGATTGTAGCCGTGCTGTCCTTGTTCTGTCAAACAAGCTAGGAGAGGGATATGAGCCTAAAATCGGACCCGCACTGCTGCTTTCGACTGTATCAGGTGTCGTAAATCCTCACATGGGGTATTGACGGCATTATTAAACTTGGGATTAGACCTGAAGCCCCAGAGGGCTTCTGAGTAGAGTAGAGTAGAGTAGAGTAGAGTAGAGTAGAGTAGAGTAGAGTAGAGTAGAGTAGAGTAGAGTAGAGTAGAGTAGAGTAGAGTAGAGTAGAGTAGAGTAGAGTAGAGTAGAGTAGAGTAGAGTAGGGACCCACATATTAGAGAACTGTGTGATCGCTCGGATGAAGGTTTAATAGCTTTACATACAACTTCCCATAATCAAGATGCTGCTTCTCTTTTTATTGAATCCCCTCCTTTAGTTCATCTTCTTGCAAAGATGAAAGCCTAATTTTATAAACACATTGAAATATATAAATATATATTTATATCAGTGCAATAATAGCTGATATTATAAATACTCCCCACTTTACTAGATCAGTAAGTGTACTACACTTGCCCAGATGGAGTTGAAGTGTCTCAGTGCAGGCGCTGGGCTGCTTTGCTGCGAGGTACGCTCATTGCTTCAGACAGCGGCTGTTTTTAGAGTACCAAAGCGCTGACTGGGGCCTTTGTATAGAGATAGCTGCAGCCTCGCTCTCACAGCTGGGCCCTGCCGTCTGGCCTGCTGCGAGCTCAGCACCGCGGCCTGCAGGCAGCAGAGCCCTGTGGGCAGCCGCTCAATAGTTCATGTCTGTGTGTACAATGAGAGATCCAGTGATAGCAAGCTGCTGGGGTCTGCTGTTTTTGGGAGATGCGTGGTGGCGGAAGCTGGAGGAATACGGACCAGTGAGCTCTCTGTATTGAACCATGGCAAATGTAACATTTATTAGTCATTGGCAAAATGCCTGTGAAGGTTCTTGTTCATCCAGGTCATGTTTATCCCACGGGTTCTGTTCAGTGGCAACTAGGGGACCTAGAACAGAACAACTAATGTTCTGGAGTCTGGGTTGGTTGATGTGATGCAAACCAGCAGACCTTGAGTTATTGATTTCTTGAAACCTTAAAAGTTTTGTTGAAGGTGTCCTAGTACACAATGCAGTCTTCCTTGTATCTAGTATTGGTGTAAAATACAGAACCGACTGTCTTCTCTCAGTGGATTGTCCTGTACAATATTAGCATAAATGGGTATTATCCAAATGGTTTTTGAAATGGCATGAGTGTGTCAGCCATCTTTGGGCATTTCAGACAGACATCTGGTCTATCAGCTGTATTTGCCTAGAGGTCATTGTTTCATCGTGGATTTGTTTAATGAAAATCAGGGTAAAAATGGGAGGCAAACAAATGGCTTGGTGTATATAGTGTGTTCTTTTGTGTGTATGTACTCAATATCGTGTGTGTGTGTGTGTGTGTGTGTGTGTGTGTGTGTGTGTGTGTGTGTGTGTGTGTGTGTGTGTGTGTGTGTGTGTGTGTGTGTGTGTGTGTGTGTGTGTGTGTGTGTGTAATGCCACACAGATCAAACACTCAAGCAACATCACTGAAGCATAGCAGCATCCAAATAAGTCCAACCAGGGTGAGAAGGAACGTGCCATGAGTCACTGGGTGTTTATTTGGACCATAAACAAATTCAGCACATGTAAATGAAGCCAAGCACATTTATTAGGCCAAGTGCAACGCTCCTGTTTAGACGGTGCTGTCATAGCCTCACATGTTGTGGTCAGGGGTTCTTATTTCATCCTGGGTTGTCTTCGGCCTTTTCACGTGCTGAGACTGTAAACATTTGTCTCTTCTGTTTGTGTAGTCCTGTAATAGACTGGATGCCGGTCCAGGGGATGTCCCATCTTTCACATCCAGCATCCTCCATTGACCCTCACATTAATGTTCTGTGCCTGTCAGTTGTGTTGGTGTGGTTCCTTTTTTGCTTCTGTACAGTACGTCTATGGTTCTACGGGCCAAATAATTTTTTTATTCTTAATTTTTAAAGAATAAAATGTCAACAAGGATAAAAACATTATTGTTTCATAGTACTTAAATTTTTTACATTCACCCCTGCTGCTCTCTGGCAATATTGGACTTTTTATGTGATTAATTAATGTGAAGTATTTTATTTGATATGGTGTTTAAGCCAAAAGCACAAAGGCTCCTTTCTTTTTTTATTGAAGTGAAGTAGCTCTTTTTCATAAAACTTGTCACACCACATTATAGAAAATTAAGAAAAGTTAGGATCAAATGAAACCTGTGCATTTGTTGTAGGTTTTCAAATGCTCACATTTACCTGTGTGGCTTTAGAATTTAGGATTTAATAAATTCAGAGAGTCTGTAATCAGATACTCCACATGAAAAGGTCCTTTTACTTAGAAATATAATGAAATTTACTTTGAAAGGACTCTCAGAGCTAACATTCCTCGAATCGGTCTCCAGTGTTCGCTAATCCATCAAACTGGAAAGGTCATAGTTATAACCGTAATCGCACGACAACTCCTCCGAGTCTCCAAACAAGCATTGGCCCGGACTCACTGTCATACTCCAATTAAATATGTAGTTTGATGCTCGATCCATAGGTGTACACACAGAAGCCCGAGGGCAGCTTGAACAAGGTCAGCAGGATGATACCAGCGGTTCTACTCCAGCCTCCCTGATATCTCCCTTTAAAATAGTAACTTCATCCAAGTCACCTCCTGCATCACCCAGTTCCAGTTTGATCTCCTTCAAAGGCTCCTGTGTGGCTCGATAACCGCTGGATATGCTGATCTGTGAGGTGCTTTGTGTGACAGCGTTCTTCTCTACTCATCATGCCCTGTTTTTGTTGAACCATTAGATGAAACTATCCCGTTAACAGACATCTCACGTGGCTATAGCTGCAAGTGTGACATCTGCACACGGTCCCCACCGTTTTTCTACATCTGAGCTGCCTTTGTCTTGACTCGTCGCTTTCTCATCACAACCTGAAGTTGGAGAACGAGGCTGAGCCGTTCTAAATGAATCCCATCACATACAGTGGAGAGACACGGTGTTACTAATATTAGGGGCCTCTATCCTCAGTGCTTCTGTTCCTGTCGGTCTCCGTGTTTGGAGACACACAATCAATATTAGATGTCTCCCAGGCGCCCTATAGGTCTGTTTGCCCTCTGTTGTCCACAGCCCCCTTCTTCTTCTCACTCTTATTTCCACCTCTCTCTTTTTCAGCGCCCTCTCCTCATCCACTCCCCTCCATGTCTTCCGTTCGCTTCCTTGCTGCTTTTGTGTATTCCATTTACATAAGATGTTCCCCGAGGACTTGGCTGCATGGGCATTTATTTCCAGCGTGTTTCTGACATGCCATGTCACTGATGGCCGGGGCTTCGCTCCGTTAAATGCTTGGATGTTATTGCATTCGACCGTCTCCATGGCGACGCTAGCTGCAGCCTTTCAGATATGGGGTGTCTTGAGCAATATTAGCCGTGACCAGCAGGCCAGTTGGTGACACACGGTGACATAACACACTACATGTTGAATGTATTCTTTGTTAATGTTCCTATGATTTAATCGACTTGTCTCCACATCCATTTCTCACATCTGTCTCCTTTATCTTGCTTTTGCTGTTTGTCCATTTTCAGGCTAAGCTGGGAACAATGTGTACGTTTCACAAAGCAGCTTTTATTTTTTGGCCCCAACCAATCACAGTCTAAAGAAATCAGCCTCATGAATGTCAGATGGGTCTTTGTGTCCCTATGTTTGTATTAAAGGAGGTCTCGCATGCCCCCATGTGCCCCAGGTGTAGCCTGAGGAGGCATTTCTCCATAGAGCCTCCACAAATTAACCTAGAAATCAAAGTGAGTGACAGGCCTCTCTCTCACTCTGATTGGTTTACTGCCAAGCATCAGATGGGGAGCTGTTTCATATGCATTGATGCACTGGGTGCCTGTTTCACACACTGCTCCTGTTGAGGCTGTGAAACGAATTTATATGGTATATGATTAAATGTGATCTCCAGTGAGCTCTGGACCCTTTGAGCTGGACCCAGCCCAGCAGAGGAGTGCTTCCTACTGCTCCTTAATCTGGATTCATCTTTCTTGCTCCTGTCTGTCCGTGTACAGATGATGACTCAATTGTGTGGTGTAGAGGGGGAACGGTGGTCATCGGGGGGAATCCTCCTCCACTGACCTCGAGGGGGAAGTAAAGAAGTAACTTTTAAGGGCAGTAAATCTCTGTTATTAAACCCAGCTCTCTGACTGCTCTTTTTGTCTGGGACTGGAGTGCTGTCTGTCATCTGAAAGATGTTCACAGACTAATAACGTTAGGAAAAACTCCATGGCAACCAACCGTTCTATCCTAGACGTATGGGTTTGAAGTCCTCAGTGGAGACTTCAGAAACAGCTGTAAAGGCCAAGCTGACGCAGGAATGTGGCATTTTTCAATTAAGCCTCAGACAAACAAAGAGAGCGCTGTTTGCCGTTTTGACATTTTGTATTTATGTGCCTCTTCTGCGGACAAAGTGGAAAGTATCGGTCGTGAAAGTGCAGTTGCATTGGAGCATTGCATCTACTCAACCCAATGACACGGTGCACTAATTCCAACCTGCCCACTCTATTAATGAGGTTATTTTTCATCCGACGTGACTCCAGAAACGTGCAGACAGATGCACAAAACACAGACAGTGTGAGTAAAATAAGCCTAAGGCCTGCACCGGAGTCTCCTCACACACAGATGGCACGTCTGGTGCGACAACCAGGCTCCTCCAGTGTGTCAACACAGCCCAGGCGTTACTGTGTCCACAGCTGCCTTCCAACTCACTGAGGATGCACATGGTGGATTTTACATGCCGTTGCTTGGCAAGATGACACTGCATCTCCTGTCAGACTGGTTTCCCGACCTCAGAGCTGCAAGTAGTAGCAGACGACTTTAGAATAGAGACATTTCTGTTGCATAAATAGTGTAAAGTTATACAAAAAGCAGGAGAAATGTTATTATTCTGTCATGCAATGACAGTGAGTGTACACAAATACACACACACAGTGAATCCATAAAGTCAGGCAGCCAATTGAAAGGCTGGATAAATAGTTAATCAAAGTGGCATTCCACTGGGCTTTGTGATGTCGAGGTTTTTAATAATCAGACATGATCATGGCATAAGGACACATGGAGAAGCACAGGCCTTTATCGTTAATATCCACAAGCCTATGTTTTACATTTACAGTGTTGTCATGGCAATGTTTTACTGTCCTGCTGAGGATGAGAGCGAGTAAGATCTATTTTAGTTTCGTGAATTCCTCTGTAGGCTTCGTTGAGGCTTAAGTTAAATTAAAACATGCGTATAAGCTTGTCAGGAGGTTAAAGTTAGTGCTAACAATCCCGTTAGTAAGAATGCATATGAAAATACTTTCAGAAAGCAGAACCAGGTGTCTCGTAAAATGCTGGAGCTCGGGGTCGGCTCCGCTAGCTTCCATCTCTCTTTTTTCACCCCCCATTTCTTGCTCTGTGATGATGAAGTGCTTTTAGATTTGCTTGTTAATAATGCATGTTTCTGATCCCCACTCGCCTTTCATTTTTTCATGCGCTCTCCTCCTCCCCCACCTTTCTCCCGTCATCCTCGTTCCAGCTCTCCTGCAGGAGTTTCTGATGTCTTGGTTCTTTCCCATCCCCATTCATTAACATTAACCCCATTTTGTTTAGTTTTTTGCTTTTCTCCTTCTTGTATTTTGCTCATGCTCTCACTGACATTGGCTCATTTTGTTTCAGCTTAGTTGAGATAAGACCACAGATCTCGTCAGTCCACTTTATTAAATAAATATCTTCCTTGTGATACATTTAATTAATTTAGGTTCAATTGACCTGGAGCCACATGATTTATGACGTGATGTGGTTACAGATGAATAGGCAATCTTATCTTCGGTGTTCCCACATCATTCTGTTACCATGGTAATGGGTCAGCGCTTGGGTTGAGCCACTGATGTTCCTCCAGCCGTTCTCCGTCTCTGTGACAACCGCAGCTCACCCATGTGATGGCAGCGAGTTCATTGGAAACACTGTGTCATATCTCTCATCTCACTCATAATCCTGTGCGCTCAAAGTGATCAGCCTCAGTTTCCTGCTTTCATGATCTGCCGCCTTCCTCCTCTGAGCTAACGCCAAGCCACAGTTTTTAATGGCGTCACGTCCCATTTGTGTTGCTAACGTGAGATAAATGGATAGTCACTCTGGGAATTATCATAATGCATTCATGGACATGAAGGGAAGCCTGTTCGTGAGGTGGGGGTCACTGTGTGGATGGTTAGGCTTTTATTTGAGTCTGCACCCCACTGGAGGAAAGCTAATAAAAATGGCCACAGACGCTTCAGTTGTTGATTGAAGGCCCTTTGTATAGAAAGATGTGGGCTCATTTACTGGGTGTTCTCCAGAGACCTACAAACATGTATACATGCAGCATGGCGTGTGACACCAGACTAGTATGACGAATTAAACTAAATATGAAGCTTTGAGGACTGACTCAAAGCTTTACGAGTTTAAGTATCTCTCATTTACAGTGGTTTGGGTGTTGTTCTTGGGTGTGTCCTTTACCCATTTAAGTGAGAAACATTGATGAGTGATTTTGTCTTTTTGCAGGATTTCAGCAGCTTTCCCAAGACTCAAGCAGTGGCTGAGATTCACCTCAAGATTGACCTCATAGGTAAATCAAAGACTACTAATAAAGCTGAAGCATTGTAATGCATGTAAACGGGTTAAATGACATAATGCCACTGCAGATACTCTTTAATCCCAAGTACTCTATACTCACTGTGTACTTTTTGTGTATTCATTGTATCGACAGTATTCCTTAGTTACTTGATGTTCAATGTGACCAATGTGCAGTTACTGTACAGATCATAAAGCCTTCTTCAAACCAAACTACAAGCCAAACATACAGGGAAGGAGCAATGACATTATGAGCAGAATAAGTGAGCAGGTGGTGCACAGTATTACATAAGAAACCACTACAGCGTGTTCAGTACTATCATGGCTACCTGAATGGGCCCATGAGGGCCCTCTGCTAAACAGCTCTGATCTGTGCTTTTAAGTGGGAGTCATTATTCGCTGCAGTTTACGTTACTAAAACCACGTCACAGAAAGCTCTTTGAATTCAGGTTATGGCGATGGAGCTCCTTCAGCTCCCTCCCTCTCCTCCTCTCCATCCCTTTGTGAGTAATCCTGATGAACAGATGGGCGGAGGAGAAAAATAGGGGGAGGTGGGGGCATGCCAGCTTGTTGCGCTGCTATAACACCGTCAATCAGTCCCTTCCCCCTTCTCACCTTCTGCCTCCTGCCCTTTCCCCATCATGTCCTTTTCTCCCCCTGCTTTAACCCTTTTCACCACCACCACCTCGCACTGTCCCTCCATAGCTACCTTCCTGTTTTCTCTGGCAGGCCTTATGTCCCGTGCTGTATTCTAACGAGTGGGATGAACCAGTTACACAGATGACCTTCAGGGACATTTAAAGCAGATATGTAGCAACCCGGGCCATAAAGGTGCCACAGTCTTGCCCTGAAGGACACAAACACGCATGCAGTTGCATATAAATGGTTCTGAACAGTAACTCACGTCACAATAACTCAGAGTCACGCACCAAGGCCACGTGCATCTATGCACTCATCAATCCCTTTTACCAATCAATAACACACAGGACTACTAGTGAGATGAGGCTCGTTTGCATGCCTAGCTGAATTTATGTGGCCACGGTAAATTGGAACGCTTGTGGTTATAGATTTTAGGCTCTTTTATCCAACATAGACAAACGTGTTTCAATTCAAATACACTGTCATACACTTGCTTCAACCAGAGTAATATACACACAGATATGTAAAAAGAAGGTCATATTGAAGTTGCTTGGAAATAAACTAGAGGAAATTGTAAGTGACTAAACAGAGGAAGAGTGAAGTCCAGAGGTTAGATGTGAGCATAGAAAGTGAGAGGAAACAGCACAGTCCCTTATGGTTTTATCCAGCATGCCCTCTGCTCCAAGCGCACCATCTATGACGAGATGAATTCAGACAGGCGAGACATACACACATAACAACCTAACCTTGCACACACATACAGTATACAGTATGAGCATATACAGTGGTGCACACACCAAGCCCAGGATGTGGAGCTGCACATGCAATGGCTTTAAATGAGCTATGCGTGGAGTCTCCTACTTTTGCTTTTAGGCATTTAGCATTTTTAGTTCATCTAAATGTGGATTGTGGAAAGTGTATGTGATAATGTTGTCTCTCCACCGTTGAGTTCATGTTCCAAACTTACAATCCAGGCTTCTGTTGTTTTTCCAGGGATGATGGGCTGTGCTGTGGTTGTAACCTTGCAAAAGTTAATGGACTTGGATTTGTTTTGGTTTACAAAAGGCTTTAGGGAAATTAGTTCTCAGGAAATTCACGGGACAAGAAAAGTGGTGCGTGTGTTCAGCGTTGAGCTGGTTACGTAGGACAGGGGTTGGCATAGATTCAGCTGCCACATGAGACCAATTTGCATTCTTTTATACTTTAAAGTTTACATTCATACTGATGAATTTCTTCCTTGCCTGTATGAATCTTGTTTCTTATCTGTGCTCAAAGTTGAACCATTCACACACGCAGCACAAGCTTTTACTTTACTGCATACAGAGTGTGTACTCATGAAGTATTTTAACTGTGGCCATGAGCGAGGTGTCACCCCTGCCATTTCAGCGTTATCCCAGTGGTCAACAACATGGGAGGACAATAACCCCTGAGGTGCGGATGTGTGTGTGGGGGCATGGCCTGGCGCATGCTGAACATCAGCACTTCACAAATCCTCAGATAGAAAGCAGGCGCTGGGGGATTCTGTGGATGGTGCTAGAATAAACTGACCCCAAAAAGGGGGAAGCTGTGTGCACGTGCAAAAAAAAAAAGAGGCTGAGATAGTTAGTTTTCATTTGGTCTGTGTGTGATCCGGGTCGGGGGCTGCTGGAGACAAAGAGGCTCCCAGTTGTGTCAGTTCACTGCAAAGAAAGTGTGTTAGTGTAGTCAAAGCTGCTTTTATAGCAACATCCTGTGCAGCAGTCTGCTTTAAAAGAAGCCAGGCTCTCTGAAATTTAAACAATTGTAACTTTCTAAGTCAATAAAATGTCAGGTTTGCATTCAAATCAGCTATGCCTTTACGTTATCACTTTAAGTCATGAACTCCACACCTCAAAGCATTTACCTGTGTTTAGTGTGTGTGGAATGAAATACACTTTAGCTTGACTAAATGCTTTATTCTCATTATCAATCTCCTGTGTGCAGCATTAATGCACTGTAGTAAATAATACTTAACTTAAAAAGTTTGCGAATAGTGTCCCATCTATCAAATTAGGGAGTTAGTACCTCCTCTTGTATCTGCCTGCTGGATCAACAAGGTCCAGTCCCAGAGAACCAGGGCTGTTTTCTCACCTTACAGTGGACCAGAGAGAGAGAGAATGGAAAGCTAATGAGAACACAGTAGGCCACTAATATACTGCTCAGTCTGACAGATGCACGCTAGAGATAAGAGCTATTAGCTGTAGTGTGCTGTGTTACAGTCAGTGGTCAATGTTTTTTCCTGTTTATTATCTCTAGTCTTATTCAACTGCTGCCATTTCACTTTAGTTTGAAGCTGAGAGATGCTCAAACGCGTTTTCCGCCTTTGGAAATGCGGTGGAATAATAAAAGCTAAGATCCGTGTTTTCTCAAATGTCAGCGGCCGTTACAGTGGTTTCACATTTAGTTTTCTGTTTCCCTCTGCGTTTGTGGGGCTCAGAGCCCCTATTCTAGTGACCTGGTTACTGGAGTCACTCATGTTGTAAGAAGGCAACTGCAGCTCAGTGTGTTCTGTGCAGCCTGAAAAGAACATATAACTGATGCTAAATGTGACTTTGCGTCAGACTGAAAATTTGTGTTTCTCAGTTCACCCACTGTGGCCTGACTCGTTTATGTCCAAATACAGATATGACTGTGTGCAGAGATGCTGCTCCACTCCATCCGCTCTAGTTTAGTTTAGCTGAAAGCGCTGCGACTCAGTTTATTGTCTCAGAAATAACACCGACACCGTGATTTGATGTGACTGCAGATGACTGTGTTTTCATCCCTCGCTCTAATTCTGCTCCTGCCTCATCCCTCCTCCCAGGCTGTCGTCCCTCACCGGCTCTCAGTGTGACTGAAGGCTGTGGGGTGACCAACTTAGCAGTGGCTTCTGGGACTGCAAGCGGAGAGCCAGGAACACTGTTGGGTTTGTGTCAGCGGGCTGCACATCAGCCTGTGTTGTGGAGACAGTTTGGAAGCTGTTGGTGGAGGTTGCTCCTGTTCGGTGTCTTGATCAGAAGTCCTTAAAAAGCCTAAATGGAACCATTTGTTCTCAGAGATTGGCCCTGGAATTATGTGGAATCATTTCAGCTGATGATTCATCCTTTGAAAATTCACTCACTTGTATATTGAGATGGCTTTTAAATTCACAGCCATTAATTTTCAATAGCTCCAGAAGTGTGGAGCGCTCTGCTCAGCCTGAATCAACGAAGCTAAATGAGGCACATATCCAGGTTAAATAGTTAATTGAAGGTTGGTGTGTGGTGTGGATGTAGCTTGTGTGCGGCTTCAACACCTAATTAGATTTTCATAGGCACTTACTCTCTATAATGGTGCTGAGTCCTCCAGTAATAATGATTTCTGTTGATAAAGACTTCCAGTTTTAATAAAACGCATATCGCAGCGTTGAGCTTAAAGTGGGGGAGAGAACACAATTAGACAGGAAGTGATGGAAAGAGACAAGGATTGAGTGATGCAGACGAAAAAGATGGCTGGAGGGCAGCTCTTTGACCTCTAGGCTTTGACCCCAGAGCGGAGGGGAGAGGAAAGCTGCGCGTGAGAGATGACCGGCCCCCACTAGTCATGCTCATCCTCCTTTGACTCCTTTGTCATCTACTTTGGTGTTTGTGTGTTTGCCCTGTGAGAAAATGTGCAACGGGAAGTGATTTCTTTGTCGGCTTAGCTTCAGGACGAATGTATTCCAGCACACTGCACAGAACAGCCTCATGGCTTCGCGTTTAACCATGACAAATCCACTCAACAGGCTCCAAACACACTATTAACGCAGCCATGCCACAAATGTGTACGCGGGAGCGTTTGTTTTCTTCACCTAAAGGTCAGGAGTTCACTTGAACGGTGTGTGAGCTGCAAATCAAGGGTGCTGAGGTATGCGTCCAAACGATCCTATGACGGTGAACACTGTTTCCAGCTGAAATATGGAGAGCTTGACATTTGCTTGGCAGCTACTTGTGTAATTGTGTCGGCCTGTGTTTCGTACACAGCCGTGTTGTCAGTTGTGATTATTTGTTTTTGCTCTTGGGCAATTAACCTTTTTTTTTTTTTTGCTTTTCTGGAAATGTGACCCAGGTCGGGCAGAAAAAACAAAGCCAAAAGACAATTGCAATGATTTTCAGCAAAGTTATCATTAAATTAAATGTGTCTGCTTTGCGTCAAATAAACAACTTGACATGTTGGCAAATGCTTACACAAGAGACATGCATCCTCACCTGCAGCGTAGACCTGCTATGTTGAGCCTGATAGTTGGAGTGAATCTGCAGTATGTGTCCATTTACAGCTTGGCTGCATGTGCTCAGGTGTAAATCTGTACGTGCAACTTAACATCTTCATGAACTGTTTGTACTTCGATCTAACCAACTCATGCTGTAAAAAACATCCTAAAGGATTAATGATGATGCTCCTTCCCTCAGAATAATCACGTTAAGATGAATATTATACAAGGTATAATACCTAAGATGCCTCAGTGACGTTGGTGTCATAATATATTATCACTTTACATGTACAGGCAGAGGCTTAAAGACAGCACAAGACGCAATAAAAGGCAAAACACACAATTTGCTGCTCCCTGCGTTGCAGTTTCCAAACTCCTATTAATGCTGAGGCAGTTATGTGTTTATAGCGGATGCTTCAGCGCTACGCACTCAAGTGTAACTTGATCCATATGACACACTGACAATGATGCCTCCATTAATGCCCGTTTGTGCCTGCGTGCTCCGCCTGCGTGCAGCCGTATCTGCGGCAGGGGGATGCGATTGTTCCGGCCCGGTGCACTCACATGTCACATGTTTACAGGCAGGGAGACGCACGCGTGCTGTTCTGGTAATCAGTGGCGCTTGTGTTGTGAGGACAATGCAACGTGAACGCAGCTAGCTCCAAATGACCCGGCTCCACCAAAACAACAGCCCCTGCACGCTGTACTGTTTGTAGAATGCTAAAGAGCTGAGGCTTGTTGACAGCTGCACATGGAAAGCCCTGTACTTACTGTAAGTTATGTGGCGTGATGGGCTCTTCTGCACCACAGAGGGGAACGAACAGGAGACAGGCCAGACAAGTGCGTAGCGCTTAAGTTGTTTAAGTTAGAAAGACAGAAGTCAGGTCTGTTTGGACTTGTCTCCTGCCAAAGTGGAGGCTGGCAGAAATACAGGCTGTACAATGGAGAAGTGCTTGATATAAACATCTCTCTGGATGCTGAGCCATGAGAATGAAGTCAACCTACATGTAACAGAAGACGGCTGCAAAGCTGGAGACTAAATATTTACACGGGTGTACATTACATATGGGTCTTTACATCTGAGAGGATGCTTTAAACTGGGTTTTCTTACAGATGTGTGCTGACATCGTGCACACACACTGTAGTAACAGGCTGTGTTGTACTGTATCTGTCTGTGGTGTTGATGCACAGGTTGCTGAGCATCCTGACTGCACCCTGAGTAAAGGTTTCCCCCGTGCTACACCCAACCATGGACCAGAACACGAAGTGGGTGCTGAACATCAGAGTCGTGCTGTTGCTACTTCTGAGTCACGTGACTTCAGCGCTTGAAGTGCCTCTTGATCGTAAGTATTATGAATATCACATGAACAATTATAGGTCATGGGATTCGCAGTAGTAAAGAAACGTAACGTGGAAAAAATAAATTCCATTTTAACACTGTTGATATTTGAGTTTTTACTGTATGAATGAATAGAGAAGTGAACTACCGAGAAAGGACTCAGGTTTCAGCTTCGCATGTTTCATGTGCCTTACAAAACTGTCCCAGATGTAGAGAAGTGGACAAGCATGTCCTTACCTCGCTAAACTCAACCTCTCCTTTCACTGTTTTGCACAAAAACTAACACCTTTCCTTAATATGCTTCTGCAACGGTACGGTGTGTCACGATGGACAAAAAGCTAAAGTACTGGAAGGATGTAAGTTTGATAGCATGTGTTTTGTTACTTTGACTTTGTGTGGGTTTGAGCGGTGTTAACATGTGCATGCAATTATTTCATCACGGTTGCTGTGACTTGCATAGGAGATAGTTTTAGTTGCTTTGTTTGCAGTGAGCCCTTCAGCCCCACAGACAGTAATTGAAGTCTGGCTCGACATCAGTGCTTGCTGCATGCTTCTGCATTTTGATTGAAGTAATAAAGCTGCAATAGGCTCACACTTCACTGTTCCTGTATGTGTTTTTATCAATTGTGCGTCTATTCATGTTCCCCAGTGCCCCAACCTCCCACTATAACGCTGCAGTCTCCCAAGGATTACATCTTCGACCCACGGGAAAACATAGTCATCCACTGTGAGGCCAAGGGGAAGCCAAGTCCTAGGTGAGAGTCATTTTATGCAGACAGACTGCCATTACCTTCTTTGTCTTAAAGCACTGTACCAATCGGCAACTGTCGTCATGGCGACCAATTGAGATAAAGTCGAGCGGAGTGCATTAGATGCAGTTTAGATTAATTTCAAGCTTCCGAATCAAATGAGCTTGAATGGGCCACGCTCCCAACTGAGTGCAGCGATTCCAATCAGTCTGCCCGGATCAGCCACAACGTCTTCTGATGATTAGATACAGACGCCAGTCTAGAATAAAGAGGTATGTGTTATTCTTCTTGCTTCTAGCTTTTCATGGGCAAGAAATGGGACCCACTTTGATGTAGAGAAAGACTCCAAAGTCCTCATGAAGCCTGGTTCAGGAACGCTGGTCATTGACATCAGCGGGGAGAAGGCTGAGGCCTACGAGGGAACCTACCAGTGTACGGCCCACAACGATCACGGCACGGCCGTCTCCAACAACTTTGTCATCAGACAGTCAAGTACGGCTCCACATCACACCCAGTTTTAGTATTTCCACACAAATTAAACATGACCTTCAGCTACGGTTTAATACAAGTCACTGGGGTTGGTTACTGTGCCTGCTTCCCAACATGTAACAGCACGTTTAGTTATTACATACTCTGCTTGTTGTCTGTGACTTACAGGGTCCCCCTTGTGGCCGAAGGAGCACAATGAGGCCATCACAGTGCAAATGGGGGTCCCGCTTGTGCTGATGTGCCGGCCCCCTGCCGGGCTGCCCCCTCCTGTCATCTTCTGGATGGATAACAGTGAGTCACGTGCATGAGGATGTATAAGAGCGCATTTCATATTCTCAGACAATTTACAGTAACATCATGTACAGACCCAATAAAATACAGTAAACACACAATTACAATACTTTCCTGTTTCTCCGGGCTTCAGACTTTCAGAGGTTGCCGCTGGATAAACGGGTGTCCCAGGCCCTGAATGGGGACTTGTACTTCTCCAACGTTCTTCCAGAAGACACCAGGCGCGACTACATTTGCTACGCTCGCTTCCCCCACACACAGACCATCCAGCAGAAGCAGCCCATCTCCGTCACCGTGCTGGACAGTAAGTTGAGACCCTGCACAGGTGGACAGTCACTGACATAAACCACTGATATTCCAGAAAAGCTGACATCACCATTCATCATAGAGTAAAACACATGAGACCACAAGCACAAGTTGCTGCAGGCTTATGATTTTTTTGCTTACATTACAGTGCAAACAGCGAATAAAACTGTGGCTGCTTTGTACAATGTCACTAATTTCTATAGTGGTGAGTGCTGCTGGTTTATTCCCACTCAGCCCCCTCATTGTGAATCCAGCCCAGCCTCACCCTGTGGCATAATCACACCTGACATACTGTACAGCTCACACCCATAGTAATAAAAGGATATTTCTTTTGCTCCCTGTATCCAGTGTGTCAAAAAAACTATTCCTCTTCCTTTTACAAAGAATTGGGTCACCACTCATTCTTCTATCCCTTCTAGCAACTTTGGAAAATAATTTTCATCATCATTTTTTTAATTTGACCTGCCTTCTTCCCTTCATGTAAATATGAAAGGCCTCGTGAGCTTAGTTCCATTTCCTAATCTCCTGTAGCTCAAGCACCGCAGCTTTTGAGTCTAATGTTGCAGTCTCATCTGGCCTCTTGTCCTTGATATGTTCAGACAGCCCAGAGCGGGAGCGCCGCCCCGGTTTCATGATGCCTCTTGGTCCCACCAGCACCAAGATGGTCCTGAAAGGAGAGACTCTAGTGCTGGAGTGCATCGCCGAGGGCTTGTAAGTCAAGTTGTGTTCAGAAAGTAAAAGTTTGAATTAAAGTTACTGCTTCCTAAACCTCCGGATGCATGTCATGAAAGGCCCACTCCAGAGGTCCAATGGCAGAAGGATGGAGCCGAGCTGCCGGTGAGCAGGATGTCTTTCCGTAACTTCAATAAAATGCTGAAGATTTCTGACGTAAATGAAGCCGACGCTGGCAACTACCACTGCACGGCCACAAACATCCTGGGCGCTGCACACCACACCATCAAGGTCACTGTCAAAGGTGAACATCATCAGTTATTACTCCAGTACCACTAAATATTTGAACCAAGTGCTCTAATGGTGCACCGAAGAAAACACTCATCATAAAACGTATCATTTCCAGCTGCTCCTTTCTGGGTCAGTGCTCCCAGGAACCTCATTCTCGCCCCAAACGAGACTGGCGTTCTGACTTGTCTTGTTGGTGGAGATCCAAAACCAAAGATCACGTGGTTTGTCAATGGATTTCACATCGAAAGTAAGTAAGGCAGATGTAAATAACCATTAAGCAGCTTGAAGACTTGCTTACGTCCGTGGTGGTTCTGTAGATGCTCCTGAGGATCACAGCCGTAAGGTGGAGGGGGACACAGTCATCCTCAATAACGTGCAGTCAGGGTCCAGTGCTGTGTACCAATGTAATGCATCCAATGAGTTTGGCTACCTGATGGCCAATGCTTTTGTCAGTGTTCTTGGTGAGTTGAAACAGCTGAATGAATGCAAATACATTTAGAGTTTGATAAGTGAGACACTGTAGAGTAAATGTGTGTCTTTAATAGCGGAACCACCAAGGGTGCTTACTCCGCCCAACCAAGTGTATCAGGTCATCACCAACAACCCTGCCCTGCTTCCCTGTGCCACCTTTGGCTCACCCATACCAGCAATTACATGGTGAGATCAGTGTGTCCATCTTAATGAAGAAATTCTCTGTTTTGATTTTGATCTGTGTTTCTCTTAAGGCTCACATGCATTGTACTTTTTGTTCAGGTTCAAAGACAGTCAGACCAGCATTAAGAATGGTGACACATATGTGATCCATGAGAATGGCACACTGGAGATCCACGTGGCTCAGCCACTGAACAGTGGGAAGTACACCTGCATTGCCACAAACAACCTTGGGATCAAGGAAAACCATATCTATCTAGAGGTCAAAGGTCAGTCACAATAGACTTAAACAGCAGATGCGGCATCTAGTCTGATAAATTATTACTTTTCTTTAAGACACGATGTCTCAGACCCGATCGTGCTGTATTCCTTATGTTTCTGTCTTTATTTCCCCCAGAGTCCACCCGCATCCTGAAGCAGCCAGAGTACAAGGTGGTGCAGAGAGGCATGAGCGCATTGTTTGAGTGCAAAGTCAAACACGATCCATCGCTCGTTCCCAACATAATGTGGCTCAAAGACAACGGAGAACTCCCAGACCACGAGAGGTATAAAAAACCCCACAGGGATCAATTTATTAGATCTCTGCAAAACATAGTACGATGGAATAAAATCATTGACTTTTAATCCTCAGGTTTGAAGTGGGCACTGACAGTCTGACCATCAAAGACGTGACTGATGGAGATGAGGGCACCTACACTTGCATTGTGAACACCACCCTGGATAAGGACTCGGCCAGCGCCATGCTGACTGTTGTTGGTATGTTCACACCCTAATAGAGGACAAACGGGGTGTTGTTTGTGGATAGATGTATTTTGTGTTACCTTTAAAAAACGAGGTAAATGGTCTTAATATTAATATTACACTAAAATCAAAAGTAGTATATTCTTATATTATCCTCGTTTTCCAGCACTAACATCTAATCCTCTTCTTGCACTTGACTCTTGCTTCTTGCTGCCGCAGAGGCAACTCCTACTCCAGCTATTGTCTACGGTAAACAGTGTCCCCCGTGTCATTTTTAATTTTACTCATCTTTTCATTTGTCGTTTCCAGTATTCCTCCACAAACATTCTACACGCATTACATTTGTGCCATGTGATATATTAGTTGTTTAGTTTATTTTTGTTAATAAAAGACCATTTAGAAATAGTTTGTATGATCGAAGATGAAACATTTATCAGACAAATATAATGCAGTCTATGATAAGGTTGTCATATAAACAGAATACATGATCTTCAACGAACCTTTTCTCAGACGGAAGTTACTTGAATTATTGAGTAGTGAAATGTTCCAGCCTGAAGAAGAAAGAATTTTTCCATGACTATTCTGACCATTTTATCCATATCAAACATTAAAGGAAAAGACTAGGTGCGATAAACAGATACCGCTTCTTCCCTTAAATTATTCCTAGTCCTTCTTTATGTTTGCAGAGAAACCGGATCAGCCGACTGACCTGGAACTGACTGACCAGACAGAGAGGAGCGTTCGGCTGACGTGGATCCCTGGAGACAATCACAACAGTCCCACGCAGAGTAAGAAACGTTCACAGCTGTTGCTATGCACCTGTAATACTGTATATAAGTAGAAACCCAGAGCTTAGTTGGCACAACTAGCAATGAGCTAACATGGCTCTACATACACAAAATACTGACTGGCCCTCTATACTGTAAATACAGATGAATATGTTAAAGACTAAACAATATACAGTATAACTTGGGTTTTCTTTTTTTAATGTTCCAGAGTTTTTGATCCAGTATGAGGATCTTCTTCACCAGCCAGGAGTCTGGATTAACTTAACAGAGGTTGATGGGACCAGCACCACAGCGCAGTTAAACCTCTCCCCTTACGTCTACTACTCCTTCCGAGTGCTGGCTCTGAACGAGGTTGGCTACAGCCTGCCCAGCCAGCCCTCGAGCCAGTACAGAACCAATCCTGCAGGTAATGACGACTGGCCAGAAAACAAAGCACCACTGTACAGTACGTTGAACCGCTCTGATGCGTATGTAGTAATTGTTTGGTTTCTGCCAGCTCCTGATGAAAATCCATCAGATGTTCAGGGGGCAGGAACAGAGCCTAATAACTTAGTCATCTCCTGGACAGTAAGCCACCTTATTGTTTGATTTCTCTTCTCTGTGCTCTAAATGTCGATGTTATATACTGTGACTGCCAGGTTCAGTATATTGTATTGGCTGATAACTATCTGTGCAGGCGCTGACGGGATTTCAGTCCAACGGGCCCGGCTTGGTGTACAAAGTTCAGTGGAGACAGAAGGGCGTGGAGGAGCACTGGTCATCACGGACTGTGGCCAACGCGTCGCAGCTTGTTGTGACGGGAACTCCAACATTTGTGCCCTACGAAATCAAAGTTCAGGCTTTCAACGATTACGGCAACGGCCCGGAGTCTGAAGTTGTCGTTGGGTATTCTGGAGAGGACTGTGAGTGAACTAATCCTTGATTTTAACACAATCAATTAACTGAATATGTGATGACTAAATGTCATAGACACTGATATTAGTGTTCGACACCTCGTGTTGCATGTCTTCTTTCTTTCAATATTGGCAGTGCCTGAGACGGCTCCTGAGAGTGTTCAGGTCTTGGTTCATAACAGCACACTAGCAGAAATACACTGGGAGCCTGTATCTGACTCTACAGTCAGGGGGAGACTGCAAGGATACAAGGTATTGTTATGCTGCTTATGTATAATGCTTATGTATAGTGTGTGTGTGTGTGTGTGTGTGTGTGTGTGTGTGTGTGTGTGTGTGTGTGTGTGTGTGTGTTTGTGAACTTAGCCCTAAATCTGTGTGTTTGTCCTCCAGGTTTACTATCGCCATAACCGTACATTGCAAGACGCAGAAGAGAAGGATCAGCAGGAGCAGGTTTTGATGTTCAGCGGGAACCGTAGCGAGGGCCGTCTGCCGGGCCTTCAGCCTTACAGCCTTTACAGCCTCTTCATCAGGGTTCTGAACAACAAAGGAGAAGGGCCACCGAGTCCTATCAAGACATTTGAGACACCTGAGGGAGGTGAGTATGACTGGAGTCAACGCATGTGGTCCTGCAGAGTGGTGTTTCCTGTTCTATGTCTTTCATACTAAAATATCATTGTTGGTCTTCAAGGACACAGACTACTGTAAAAAAGGGGCCTAAATGAGACCCCCTGGGTCTGTTTGTATTCTAATAGCAGTTCTGGTTGTGTTTTCAGTCCCAGGACCCCCTTCTTTTCTGGATGTCATTGACCGTGGTTTGGATTCTCTTACTTTGAAATGGGGAGCGCCAATGGACAACAATGGGCGTCTTGCTGGCTACACACTGAAGTATCAGCCAGGTAGACAGACCAGCTGCTTAATATGCCGTGTTAGAACAGTGTGATGCCCTGTTTCTAACTCAGGTTCTCGTTTTTCACGGAAACATGTCTGGCCTTCCAGTGAACAACACAATTGAACTGGGACCAGTTCAGGTCATGAACCTTCAAGCCAACGAAACCTCCTTCACCCTGGAAAACCTGAACTCCAGCGTGCTCTACAAATTATACCTGAGTGCAAAAACAATCAAGGGCTCTGGTCCCACCATCACAGAGGAGGCCTTCACTGCCATGGACTCAGGTGAGTCTATGATGTTAAAGCCTTTGCCACGGCCCAGAATGAGCGATACAGTTGGAATCACAACGCTTCCTACAGATTTAATGTACAAGGTCCATGTGTAAACAGAGGCTAAACTGAATTCTTCATTCAACCTCTTACACCGCCGCTAACTTCTCTCTCTTCTCTCTGAAGTACATACTCAGCCCCCTGTAGAGACGGGCAAAGGTAACAAGAGTTTACCACTAGAGAAACCTGCATGATAATGATAATAAACTCAGCCCATATTAACCAACACAACCAAGGATCGATATTGTATTTAAATTAGTCTGTGCATGTTTGAAGCTGCATGCGACTCTCAACTAGAAGCTTGTGTATGTCCCATCATGGGAAAAAGAGCTTTGCTTGCAGCCTTTAAATTCTTCAAATAACCATGTTTCTGTCAGAGGATTATTGCATGATACTGTACTTGTGAATGTGTTTCCATCTAATACTTCCTTCCCATAAACTATATCATGGGCTGATGAACACAAAAATGTACAGTATTAAACCCATAGATTTGGACAGATAATGTGCATGCCATGAGTCTAAGCACGCTAATTCCACCGCGTTCGCTGTAAACCCTGGCTCTCCAGTTGACTGTATGTTGTCACTTGTGACGTGTATGCGTGTGTTGTCTCACTCTCTCCCGTGTTGTTTCAGGCCCTACTGAGCCCCCTCACCCAACCTCACCCATCACTCAGTCTGCGCGTCCCCCGTTTCACAAGGGTACAATCACTCCCCGCGTCCCCTATTACTGCACCTCTCCAGTCACCTCCTCCAAGTAACAGTGTCCATCTCAGCGCGTGCTGACACTTAAGAGTGGAATAAGTGGATAATGAGATCATGTTGCACTCTGCCATGCTTCTTACCTAGTACAGTATTTGCCTCTCACATTACTGAGATGGACAGTTTTGTTGCAAACACTGTATTATTGCCCTGATCTGTGTGTAAGATAACAACAGAACCATTAGAAGAGTGTTTGTCCTGTCAGGACTGACTGTGCAGGTTAGGACTCACCGCACCGGATCAGTGGAGCAGACAGATGCATTTAATTTGTGTCTGTTTTAACCCTCGCCACTCATTCACCTGTACTGTATGGCCATTTGATTCCTAGAAAATATTATGAGGTGTATTAACCGTACATATAAGGACGCCTTAAAGTCAGAAATTCAGGCGGCTTTGACACAACTGGTAGAATAAAACCATCTCTTTCTCCTTTTGCTCAGTGCTTCCTGTGCGGCCTGCGTTTGGCACAGTGAACACGTCCGTCTCGGAGGACGGTGCTGTGATCAGTTGGGAGTACTTTGGACACCATAAGAATGTATATGTGGAATATATTGTAGACAACAGTAAGGCTTTACTTTGTTCTTAAAGTCTGTGATTGACTGTTGCTGCTTCTTTTGGGTCATGACCTGTCTCACACGCTTCCTGAATCTCATTCCTCTTCACTGCACCACTTCTAGGTAAAGAGGACTGGAAAAAGGAGTTGGTAAATGGTTCTCATTCGCATTTGATCAGAGGTTTAAAGCCGGCGACATCCTATAGGGTGCGCGTGGTAGCTAGAGACCCGGTCGACCCGGCGGTCCACAGCACAGATGAAGTGTTGGTTTCAGTGCCAGGTGAGGCGGCATGCCTCTGGATTAAGTGCTCTGTGTGTTTACGTCAAGCTTGTCTCATTCCTGTGTCGGCGCATCTCTCATCATCAGACATGGACGCTGTGTAGTCTGCCAGCGAGTGTTTATGGTCATGTCAGGAGTAGCCAAGTTGTTTTCCACTGCATGTCATTTAGAACCATCACCAAGAGGTCCATGATTCTACTTTTCCTTATGGTTTCATTCACTAATCAATCATTTCATATTAACTCCATTTTCAGCCTCCCATTAATTTCAGCGTGAAGCAAATGGATTCCAGCATTTTGAGCCTCTTTCAGCGACTTTCATGCTCACTGCCTGTTCCTGTCCTTCCTCCTTTTGTGCGTCCAGCTGTACCGAGCCGTCAGGTCGACATTGCCACTCAGGGCTGGTTCATCGGGCTGATGTGTGCCATTGCCCTCCTCATCCTGGTCCTGCTCATAGTGTGCTTCATTAAGAGGAACAAGGGCGGCAAATATCCAGGTAATGTTTGTGGTCGGTTTCACTATAAAGGCTGTGTTTATTCACATGCATGGTTAATAAGAGGAAAGCATAACCATGTGTAATCTGCAGTGAAAGAGAAAGAAGATGCCCATCAAGACCCCGAGATCCAGCCCATGAAGGAGGATGATGGGACATTTGGAGAGTACAGGTAAGAGTGAACCTACTGGGCAAACAGCAAGCGTCTTCTTATTTTCATTCACTGGCTGGAGTCCTGGCTTGATCATTTGTACTGAATATAGCGTCACTCTGACCAAAAGACTCCTTTTTCAAACACTCCATAGAGGCAAAACAAAACCCTCAGTCCTCAATGTTAATCCTTTAGAATGACCTGTAGTGTGTCCTTGTCAACACAGCAGCTCTCTGTAGGGCTTTCCCACCGCTTGCTCAAGTTTCTTGTGAACGAAAGCTGATACTGCTGAACTGTCTGTATAAGTCATTCTGGATCGTTGACTGCTTTTCACGTGTCCTTCCATTTTTATCTTGTTTTTTTGGGGGGGTTTAGGTCTATGGAGAGGTAAGACGAGATGCGGTGAAACCAGCATGCAGTTTGAAACGGCATATAAAGCATCTCAAGTGACATTTCTCACTTAACTGACACTCAAAGGGAGAAGGAAGTCTCACCTGGTTTACCATGTCATCATATCCATCACTGTGACATAGTCGACCCAATAACGTTAGCGTTAACACTAAAATGGAACATTACTCTTTGCTCCTTTTATTTCTTAGGCTTCTTTCATTTAAAATTTTAATAGTTTTAGGCAAAAAAATTATCGTGAAGGTAGATCTTAGATGCATAATATGACCCTAATGGTAGAGCTGGAATAGCCTTGGTGGTACAGTAGCACAGGATGTGCACAGTACTAATAATTTAATTGCATTTTGGACTTGTGCATGTGAACTGAAAGCATACTGACTGCAGCCATTGCAGGAACTGCATTCTAATGCTGGTAAAGTATTGCAAGGGACTGAACAGCACGTCTCCACAGCAGTGGTCACTAACCCCGATGCTTAACACCACACAGCCTTTAACGACTACAGGACAACCTGTAGTTCTCAGTATCATAAAATACTGCGTAATGTATCAGGCTGCTCTCTGCAAGTTAGATTTGAAATAAGAGCCTGTTGTGTGTTGGTACCAGAGTTTCTGACCACTGCAGCGAATTGAATCCAGCCACATTCGTTCACTCCCGCTAACCTTTTCCCCTCTACTGTGATCCTCCTGCTGCAGCGACACAGAGGACCACAAGCCGCTGAAGGGCAGCCGGACGCCGTCCAACGGGACGGTGCGCCGCGACGAGAGCGACGACAGCCTGGTGGACTACGGGGAGGGCGGGGACGGCCAGTTCAACGAGGACGGCTCCTTCATCGGCCAGTACAGCGGCAAGAAGGAGAAGGACACACACGAAGGCAACGAGAGCTCGGAGGCCCCGTCGCCCGTCAATGCCATGAACTCGTTTGTCTAGCGGAGGGAGCCTCCACCTGGCTGCCATCTCTGTGGTGACGGTTGCCACGGTGATAGTTATTGCGGACGCCTACTTTGTACCAACGGTGGCTGACACTTCGGTGCGCACGGCCACCTGCCGCCGAGACTGCTGACACGCCCTCATCCATGTCACCTGCCAGCCCCTGTCACACTGTGACCTCCTGACCAACACACACTCTACATGGCAAAGACCAGCACCACATCCCACACCACCATTTGCAAGCAGGCATGAATGGAGGGAGGCGATGACTCCGACAAGACGAAGGGAGGGAGGAGGCAATATGGAAAAGTAGGAGCAGTTTTACGGCTCAAACTGAGCCAGAGTGAGGCCAGGTTGTGTGTGTTAGTGCCATTTGATCTCTTTTGCAAACATACTAAACAAATAGTATCCATGGACGTATTTTATCAAAGTACATGACTCGCAAGCAGGCAAATATGTATTCATAAACATGTGCATGGAGTAAAATATGATTCTATATGCATTTCACCCCTTCTCATGTCAGGTATTGCAGAGATGAGGTGTTGAAACTATGTGGTGCACGCCTGCTAGTGACTGGGTTTGCCCTTTATTGTGTGTTTTATTTTACAGTCTTTGTGGACACTGCTGTGAAATGCGAGTCATAATAGAAGCTAGCCTATGTCTTTCTGAGACTGATGACATGTTTGTCCACATGTAAAAGAACGAGAGGAAAGCTGTAATTTAAGATCGGATAGATACGGTTTGAGCTCGGTCCTCATCGCACCAGTCGGCCGGACCTCCCGCGCGTCTGTTTTCAGCCTCTTGTTTTCCCAAGCTTGTTCTTGCTTTGTTTTCCCGACATGTCCCTTTACACCAAGCCTGCGCCTCCAGTTTCTGAGCAAACCCTGCATCAAACCCAAATCACGGTCCCTGTGGAACACCCGTTTGAGGCGATGGCAGAAACAGCAGCTATCCCAACATCGTTTCCAATAGTATTACTCGTGTATCTACTTTGTCTGCTGACCGAAAGGAAGATTTGAGGTTTACTGAGTGAACACACTAAAGTTTCTGGATAATTCGATGATCATCGAGAACCTCTCAGCACAGTTTTTAGTGCCTTTGCAAAGAACCATTACTATGATACAGTACATACTGTAGTTATATCCCATCTTTAATTTATACAGTATACACTGTACAGTGCAGGAATTTAGTACGGATAAAATTCCGCCTTTTTTCAGTAATGTTAAAGATTTTATTCCAAAGTCTATTAGCTATATTGTAATTGAGTATAGTGACACATCCAGGAGACGTCACTTTAGCTTCTACGTGGAGCTAAAGGCTTTTAGAAATGGCATACACTCACATTATCGTTGTGAGGAGTAACTTCATCTGTGCATCGTTATGTCTTTGTTGACAATCATGTCATCCAGCTTCTGTATACCACCATATATAGTACACTGTACAAGCAGGACACCAAATAGCACCATCCAGCTACAGTCTGGATAGAAAAGGGAGGGAATGGTGCATATGGGAAATGTGTTGGAAGGTCAGCACGGACACATCACACCTTCACGTATCATCGTCATCTCAGATATTTTCCTCCAGGCCGTTCATACAAAGGAGGAGTTAAACTACTGCCAACCATCTCACCAGGTAACTGCCAATGGGAGCCAGACTCCCTGTAGACTACTTTAAGGACGGGATTTACTCTTTCTGGTGGCACTTACGAGAAAGAAGGGGCCAGAGCATTGCATAGTGATACTGAATGTGTTAGTGTATGTGTTCAAGTAAATGAAAATGTCGCTTATTTTACTGCAAACGGTGAAACACACTGGTGACGTTGGTTTATGCATTTAACCTTCTATCCGTTGTCGCGTCCTGGCCGTGGCGGCTCAGCTAGTTTCTAGGAACCGTAAACGAATGGCGCTTGCGTGGGCGCACGAATGTGTGAGCGAGTGTGCTGCACATGCATGCTGCTGTGTTAAAGCGTGCGTGACGTATACTATCACTTTCTATTTCTATGGACAGCGGTCTATACTCTGATGTGTGTCAAGCAGTCTGCTCCTACTCAATAGGAGTTGTTTTGTTTTTTTGAGGAACTTTTCTGTCTTCTTTTTTTTTTTAATCATAACTTGCATCAAGTTTTTATGTTGCAAAATGTCAGCTTTCCACGTGTAGATAATTTTATTGTAATTTGTAAATAAAGGCTTGACTTGAGCATAATTGTGATGAGGTCGGGGGTGAGAGCTCGGCCTTCGCTGCAGTACAGTATGTGTAGGAAAGGGGTTGAGACGGGATGATTGGATGGAGATAAGACTATTTGCAGTTTTCACTCTTTAATTTGCTGTGATTTTTATTTTATAATTTTCAGGTGAATTTGGTTGCTCACATGTTTAGCCTATCAGGTATCAACAGAGATTATTTAACTTGTGACTGAGCTCTCGTGACACCTGTATTGTTTCTGTCTCTGACAGTTCATGCACCTTTTTGTGTATTTCTTTTATAAAAGGCACATAATTAAACGGGATCTGTCGTTTCAAACCAATCCATGCATCTAATTTAGGAGGTGCCTGAGCCCAGCATGTGGAGGAGCGTGGTCGCGAGCTGGACGTGTCCTGAAACCGGCTCATCCTTTTTAAGAGTGTTCCCTTAATCAAAGCTAAATTGTAGTTTGGAGCTGGCATGGACAGATGAGCAGCCTGGCACGTTTGCGTGTGACTGGACATACATGATATACTATGACGTTCTGGTAAATGTTGAAGCTACATGAGAAGCATGAAAGGCTGTTGAAATGGTTTACTCTATACAAAATAATATTGCAAAAATATTTTGTATTTTAAGTTTAGAAAAGTGAAATAAATGTCGGCTTCAGGATTTCAAATTACTGCTTTTTTCCCTTGTCCTCATACACGTGGGCCTTTTTGACTGCAGGATGTCAGAACTGGAACCGGGCCTCGCGCCAAAGGTTTTAGGTTCTGTCATGTTTCCACCGCGCCTGATCTGAGACCTGCCAGAGCAGGTCACAGCAGGTGCAGGCGCACGTAAACGCGAACCACGGCCAGATCTGAGCAGAAATGTGACAGCCCCCGTTAGTGGAGTCTGTGTAAACAGCGCCACCTAGTGTAGGAAAGGCAACAAGCGCAGCACAGATTAACCTTCCACAAATTAATCCTCAGGATTAACGTGCAGCTGGTGTGCGAGCATTGTACATCTGCCTCTTCGTCTCCACATTCAGCAAACACATTGTTGGTGCTGTATTCGTTCACTCAACAGGGTGTCGTTCATGGAAAGACCACTGCATTCTTCGGTGTAAGGGTTAATGTGCTGGTGTGTTTAATGGGTTATTATTTCGTTTTAAAATAATCTTTGGTTCACAGTGTATGTTTTTTAATGTGAAGGTCCTTTTGTGATGCACCCAAAATTCACTTCACACCTAATTCCAGGAAATCACTTCAAATTTTCTTTAATTTTACACCCATCTGAACTACAGTTACTTTTAACAACAATAGCTTTAGCATTTTCCCATTAACGTACCATTAATCATTTTTCGAGGCTCTAAATCGGTTCCATTAAGCTTTTATTTTGTAGAGTAGCTCTGGGGTTCCGGTATCGTTGCTCCGCGCATCCCTCCCATCCTCCCCATCACGAGCCAATCGCAGCCGCGTCCTCGCTGCCACCCAGAGGTGCCACTCAACGAGCCCTCCAATGGAAAAGTTCGGCTGAACGGGACACTCCGGCGGGTGGGCTTCGGGGCGATGCGGGTCCAGGTCCAGGTGTGCCACGCGGACAGTGCACTGACATTTTCCCACTCCGCCTCAAAGGTAAGACGAGACATCACACGCGAGTGGGTGCGCGGGTCCGCTCCTGCGTGGGGCTCCGCGAGAATAAGTGGGGAACGCGCCGGTCACCGTGGAGCACAAATGGACCGGCACAGGAGTACCGCAATGCAGAGCTGTGAACCGCCGGTGCCGCTCAGTCGTCATAGAGGTGAAGTGATGTAAGGGCTGCGCACTTACTTTTCCATCGGGCTGCTGATGTTTGACGCGGGGTCGGCGACGCGATGCCACTCTGAGGAGTTCATCCCGAATCAAGGATGAAGGTGGAAAGTGATTGTGTGGCTTCAGGGAGGAGACAAGGTGAGAAGAGTCACATTCTGGATGCGTCAAGGGCGCAGAGATGCGCCGGACGCACCATGACAGCTGCAGTGCTGCTTGGTTGAAGGAGCGACTCTGGTTGGTTCTAAACATTGGTGCTGAATTAGCCCAAAGTCAGTGAACGTGTCACTTATACAGCAAACAAATAATCTCTAAATATGAACATAGAACCTCATCACGAACGTGCTCCACCGCTCAGAGGATTAGTCTCCTCTGAATTACTTTCAACACAGTATAAAATGATTGATGCACCCTGCATTTAAAGCAACAAACATGGCTGCAGGCTGGTCTCACGCCTTCACCTGTTTAGTTCAGGCCTGTGATCCAGAACGCGGTACCGTGGCGCAAAACCAGGCAACCTGGTCGTTCACGCAGCCGCTGGGCTTAATACGAGCGCTGACCCAAATTTCCACTGCTCTGTCCAAAGAGGATCTGTGATGGGATTACTGCCCGGAGAAAGACAAAAAACACACACGGGCGCCAGCGGCCGCTGATGTTAGTGCCGAGTCATCAGCGGATGCTGCAGTCTGCATGTGGATGTGCTGCTGCTGGGTGTGAGTCTCTCCTCTCTCTCTGTCTCTGGGGGGGGGGGGGGGGGGGGGTCTGCTGGTTCTACCTGTATGTGGCTTCATATCCTCCTGCATTGTGTCGACATTCCTCCTGCCTCTGTCAGCTGTCGTGTGTTTGTACAAGAGCATCCTCTAGGTTGGTTATTGCCATCCCAATAACACGATAGGAGGATTATTATTGGACGCAGCCTAAGCTTTGATCTGATGCAGCCTCTAGGGTTTGTGGTTTGTAAGTCTCTAATCTCTGCTGTACATTGTCCTGCATCCCAGACGCTGTGTTGTTGATCTCATTCCTGAGGTCCAGCAGTGACGCCCGTCTCCGGGGTTTTTTGTTTTTTTTGTCTGTTATTGCCTTTTTTTTTTACTGCTGACGCTTTCCCGTCGCTGCTGTCACACAGAGCAGTGTGTAACGACGTGCGTGGAGCTGCGTGGACCCTGCAGAGGCGCCCTGTGGGCAGCGTTCAGGCAAACACATGGGGCGGCATTCTGCTGAGTCACTGTCTCTGCCATGATTCATTAATATGCAGCGAGGGAAGTCGTGCTGGTGACGTGTGGAGCCTGATTAATCGACGTCCTCTCTCTTCCTCCCCTCCAGTTCACGACCTCGTCCCTCGCGTCCGTCGCCTTGCGTCCCGCCGCTCGCCTCCTCCGCCTCCAGCTGCTCCGCTGACCGTCATGGCGTCCGCTGCCTTGCTGCTGCTGCTGGTCCTCTGCTCCTCTGCCTCTCACACAGGTAAAAAAAAATACAAATGCAGCTTATCGTGAACAGGTGCCCTCAGCTGACGTGCGTCTGTGCTTGACTTTTGTAGCGGCCGTCCTGTTTGGGCCTCCCAGAATATTCGGAGGTGGGTTTGGCTTCTTGCTTTCTACTGAATGAAGCTCCATCGTGCTATCAGCTGATTGCTGTCTTACATTTGGCAGAGGAGGCGACTGGTTATGGCCCCATCTTTGAGGAGGAGCCCATCGATGTGGTTTATACTGAAGGCTCACCCGACGGCAGAGTCTCCATGAACTGCAGGGCACGAGCAAACCCGCCGGCGTCATACAGGTCACATCTAAAGTTCATGATGGAACTAATTAATGTATTGATTAATTAACTGCAGCGTCAGTGGAGCAATGTTCTGCACGTCCACCAGGTGGCGCCGCGACAACTGGGAAATCAAGCTGACGGAGCTGCCCGACGACCACTACAGCCTGGTGGGCGGCAACCTGGTCATCAGCAATCCTCGGCAGAAGAAGCACGCCGGCACTTACACCTGCGTGGCCAACAACTTCTACGGCACAGTCATCAGCAAGGGCGCCAGGCTCACGTTTGGATGTGAGGAGGCCGTCAGATCCCCGCTCGCCCGCGCCTTCGCTGGTTCACAGTTCTCGTCTTCTACGCAGATCTGGAGGAGTTTCCTGACGAGGACAGGGACCCTGTGTACATCAAGGAGGGACAGGGAGCAGTCCTGCTGTGTGTGCCTCCCAAAGCCTGGCCTGGTACTCCCCCCCCCCCCTCACTCACCCCTCCACTGTCTTATGAATACACACCTTTTTCACGAGTTTCATTTCAGACGCCGTGACCTATCGCTGGATCTACAACGAGTTCCCGGTCTTCCTGCGCACCGACCGCCGCCGCTTCGTCTCCCAGAGGACGGGGAACCTGTACATCTCCAAGGTGGAGGCTCAGGATGCAGGGAACTACTCGTGCTACGTCTCCAGCCCCATCATCGGGCAGAGCGTCTTCTCCAAGTTCATCCCCCTCATCCCGCTGCCCCCCGACGACGGTCGGTGCGCCGTAGCTGAACAGCGTGAACCTGCCTCTGCTCGGCGCTTGTTTAATGCTTTCTCGCCTCAGGTGAGGAGAGGAAGTACCCGGCAGACATCCGGGTGAAGTTCCCCGACACCACCGCCATGCTGGCCTCCAACATTACGCTGGAATGCTTCGCTCTGGGCAAGTGAGTGGCTGCAGACGGCGGAGGCGGCCGGAGGCGGTGAAAACGAGCTCACCCGCTTTCATTCCCCCCCCAGCCCCATCCCTCACATCGTCTGGAGGAAGGTGGACGCCACAGACCTGCCGGCCAATCACGAGATCAGCGAGTCGGGCGCCGCGCTCCACCTGTACAACGTGCAGTACGAAGACGTGGGCGGGTACGAGTGCGAGGCCATCAACACCAAAGGGAAGGACTGGCACAAGGCCTGGCTCTACGTGGAGTGTGAGTGCGCTCGCTGTAATGGGGACGCGCGGTACGGTCATGGGGGGTTGGGGCGATTCTGAGGGCCCGCAAACTTTGACCAGCTTTGTTAATGATAACATTATTATCAGTAATATGCGATGTCTGGGATTTATCTGTGAAGGACTTGCAAATAAGACTGAATTTCTGCACTCATCCACTGCACGGACCAGCCGACATAAAAGGTGGTGGTCAGTAGACTGCGTACAGTACGTCACAGTACGAGGGCGTTAGATTCCACGTTGTCGTTGTCAGCTGCTCCGGAGTGGGCCGAAACCATCAACAACACCCAGATGGACATCGGCTCGGCTCACACCATGCGCTGCGTGGCCTCGGGGAAACCGTTCCCGTTCATCCGCTGGTACAAAGACGGGTATATGGTGAGAGCGCCTCCGTTCTGGGCTGCTGTGGGGTTGTGGGGTGGACCCTTGTGACCGTTGCTGTGTTCCTCAGTACGGGAAGGGCGAGCTGAAGTTCACCAGTCTGACCAACGACGACTCGGGGATGTACCAGTGCGTGGCTGAGAACGTGTGGGGCATCAAATACGCCAGCGCCATGCTGCGTGTCATCAGTGAGTACCGGGCACGGGAGGCGGCGGCTCGGGCTCCGCGCGCGCTCACCGCTCCGTCTCCGTCTCCCCACAGCCTGCGCGCCCACGTTCGAGTTCACCCCCCTGAAGAAGCAGCTGCTCGGCGCCAGGGACGGCCGCGTGCTGATCCAGTGCCGACCCCGAGCCGCTCCGAGGCCTCAGTTCACCTGGAAAAAGGGCAACGAGCAGCTGTTCAACTCCTCGCGGTGAGTGGCGTCGCGAGGCGGGCGCCCGCGGCCTCGCGGTGTTCTTCATTTCCTCTTTTCACGCTCCCATTCAGCATTTCCATCATGTTCGATGGGACTCTGGAGATTCTCAACGCCACGAAGAACGACGAGGGCCTTTACACCTGCTTTGCTGAGAACGACAAGGGGAGGGCCAACAGCTCCGGCTCTCTCACCATTACAGGTCAGTGCAGCCATGTTGTCCCTCATCACCATGACGACAGAATGAGCCATTGATGCATGCGGCCTTTGTTTTTGCTAGAGGCGACCAGCATCACCGTGGCCCCTGAAGACACGGAGGTCAGGGTGGGCGATGAGGTCACGCTGAGGTGCTCCGCCTCCTTTGACCCCATGCTGGACATCGCCTTCATCTGGGCCATCGACTTCAGGGTCATCGACTTTGACGCCGAGTGGCAGCACTATGAGCGCGTTCTGGTAATGGTCCGTCTCGTGTCGCAGCTCTCTGCCGAGCTGTCGCTGTTGTAGTTTGAAGGAAATCATTCGCTGCCTCCTGTCGGTCAGAGTGAAGATGGAACGGGCGACTTAAGAATAAAGAACGTCCAGATCTGGCACGAAGGTCGCTACACGTGCACGGCTCAGACCGTGGTGGACAGTGACACTGCGTATGCTGACCTCAGAGTCGTAGGTGGGTTGAAGCTCGCTGGCTGGAAGCAGCTGCTGTCCAGTCGCCTTACGTTCATCCTTCCTCCGGGGTCCAGGTGTTCCCGGGCCGCCTGGCGTGATCCGGATTGAGGAGATCGGGGACACGTGGGTGAAGCTGCTGTGGTCCAAAGGAGCCGAGCACAACAGCCCCATTCTCTACTACACCATCCAGACCAGGCACTACTGGGCCCTGAATGAAGACGACTGGAGGAATGCCAGCACCTGTGAGTACCTGTCTTCACCACTAGAGGCCGCCTCACGCCGTTGAGCTGAAGCTTTGACCCGGGCCCCCTGCGTGTCTCCCTCAGCTCCAGCCTGGCTCGATGGCAGCGTGGAGAGGGCCGAGGTGACAGAGCTCTACCCCTGGATGGAGTATCAGTTCCGGATCATCGCTACCAATGAGTATGGTTCTGGAGAGGCCAGCATCCCGTCTCTCAAGATCAGAACGTGGGATGCTCGTAAGGACAGAATGCTAACATTTAAATGCTAATAGGCCTAAAATGGCGTGAGGGGACACTCTGACTTGTGGTTTTCCTCTCAGCTCCAGTCGTATCGCCCACTGATCTAGCAGGCTACGGAGGTAGAAATGGTGAAGTTGTCATCACGTGGACAGTAAGTGAGCCCATCGCCTCAGACCACACTCGGGGTCCCGGAGCATTCACATGAACACAAACACAGGCGTTTGTCCTCCCTAGCCGGTGCAGCCGTGGTATTTCTACGGTAAAAAGTTCGGCTACGTCGTGGCATTCAAGCCCCACAATGGCTACGAGTGGTGGTACGAGACCATCTCGGACCCCGAGACGCGGCGCTACGTTCACAGAGACTCCTACTTCATCCCCACCGTCGAAGACTTCCTGGTGCGGGAGTTCCAGGTCAGGATCAAGTCGTTCAATGTGAAAGGCGACGGGCCGTACAGCCTCATCAAGGTCATCTACTACCCCCGAGATGGTATGGATTTGTTTTTGACCTCTTAGATTCTGAGTCACACCAACTATGACCCTGAGCTGCTTCCCGTCCGTTTGTCTCACTGCAGTTCCTACTGAGACCCCCACAGACGTCTATGCCAGGCCGGTGTCGTCCACGGAAGCGGTGGTGTGGTGGCTGCCAGTGGTGGACACTGGGACGGGCCTGCAGCAGTACATAGAGGGATACCAGGTACACGCCCTATGGCCTCCATCTCACAAACATTCCATCGAACGTACAGTGCGCAACACAATGTATTCTGCACCAGGTCAAGTACTGGAGGAAGTACGATGACCCGGAGCCGGGGGCCAACCGGATTTTCGTTCCAGCCACGGTGAACCAGACCAGGCTGGAGAACATGCTGCCAGACTCCCACTACCTCATCGAGGTCCGTGCCTTCAACGGAGCAGGCCTCGGACCCCCTGGGGAGCACTGTGAGATGTTCACGAAGAGAGCGCGTAAGAACCAAGCGCGGTGTGTTATATCGTTATAATTATGCACTGATGTACACTTCACCCGGTCCATCCTGCTTGCAGCGCCGTCGGAGCCTCCCAGGATGTGGCGCTACGTCACCTGGACAGGACAGTGGCTGTATGTGTGGTGGGATCACATCCAGTACGACTGGTTCGGAAATGTCTCATTCCCACTGTATTACAAGGTACGTCCCTCAGTTTCAGCCGAGCTGCTGACAAGTGTGCCGTCGTGGAGGTGACGGGGATTCATAAGCTCCCCGCGTTTCCCAGGTGATGTTCAGAAAGACCGGCTACATCTACGGGAAGGTCTACATCACCGGCTGGCACTTCATGGACTTCCCCATGCCTCAGCTCGGAGACTATGAGCTGATGGTGCGTGGCCGCTACGAAGGAGGGGACGGCCCAGTCAGAATGATTAGCATTAAGGGTGAGCAGAATCTTGGCTGATTTTCTAAGCAGTTTTAACCAGGTTGTGTTTTTTTTCTGACACCACGTGTCTGATTCCACAGGTAAAGCGTCTATGATTACACCCAACCTCAGCCTGGTGTCCTTGCTGCTGCTGCTGATGATGATGTGCACTGCAGGACTGGAGATCTGAGCCCGTCACGTGTAAATCTATTCAGCGTAATAGACTCTGGGAGACATTGATAGATTTGACCAAACAGGATCCAGTGTCGACTCCAAACGTCATTCCTACACACCAACGACAACTTCAACTAAAATAGAATAGTTTGTTCATGGTTTGCACCAGTAGGTGTTTTTGTCAAAGCCAGGTACATTCTTCTTTACTTTCTAACCGCTCTTACGTGAGTTGGTAAATAAGCACTAGTAAACTCTCAGATGGTCAAAACAACAAGTGAACAATTTAAATAACTGTAGAATAAAGTGCATGTAGTTCAGAATGAGCAAATAAGTAATCATAAGTGTTTTGTGCATATTTGACATGTTGTTTTTTTAGCACAGTGAAGCACCTGATGATTATTATCTCCACATGGACACTGGTCTACATTTTATTTAGCTATTTCATGTATTGTTACACATTTTAATATTTATTTTAGGGATTTATTTAAAAAAAGTATGTGCAGATTTTAATTTTGGACTTAAACGCATTTTAATGAGATGAGAGGCATTACTGCACATCTATAACTGTATTCACAACTTCATTGTTCTGTCATCCTCCAAAGCAACATTAAACAGATTACATCAATCTAAATATGCATCGTCCTATTGTTTGAGACCTTTCTGTGCAGTTTGCATTTACTCATTTTAAATAATTATATCAACAATGATCTTACCCAGTTTTTGTGGTTAGTTTCAGAGTAAGTGGAACGCCGACCTTGCAGACTTGCATGTAATGTGTGGATGCGACCAGCAGAGGGCAGAATATCCTCACACTGGATCAAATGGCTGCTGGATGTCATACAAACTCTTACTGGTGCTTTTTAGCACGCAGTTCTTTTCCAGTCTGCTGCTGCTTCAGCCTGGTTTTGTGCAAATATAATGACATAACATCTTGTGATGCTGTTTCTAAAGAACTATGTTTTTGTGTGATTTTGTTTATGCTTGAAAACAGGCTTGCTTGCATCCAGTACTTTAGTCCCTGTGTGGGCGGCTTTTATCTCTCCTGTTTCCACTCTCCATTAGCGGTTTTCCTCCCTTTCTGCCTCCCTCCTGCTAAAGAAATTACACAGACACGGAAAATCCCCCAGCGAGGCTGAAATCAATGCTGCCATCATTTACAAACAATCACAGCGTCTGCACCGAGGTGACGCGTCCGCGGCAGTGGATGGAGCCTTCCTCCAGAGCAGTGATAGCTGCCTCCAACATGCTCAGTGTGACGGAAATGTGACTTGAACCATTGAATTTTTTAACACAGATGCATCTCGCACCTTGTGGATTTGCCCATAGGCCCGTTGCTCCTGCTGATCCCTTCGTGTGGTGCTGGTGTCTCTTCATTTACCCGCTGTCTTGCTTGTTGGCGCATCCTGCCTTGTTCTTCTCTGTTTGACCCGTACTTGGTTTGTGTGACAATAATTCTCACATGTTGTGACATTTGATCGTCGCTGCCCAGCAGACTCCACCCGGCAGATATCAGATGTCCTGATATGCGTCTTGTGCTTCAGATAAAGCCCCGGAGGAAGCCTGATTATTTATGTATCAGATATTCCCTTCGCTGCTCTCTATTTGATCAGAAGAGTCGAGGTGGCTGTCAGACTGTAACTGTGATGGTGGGAGCATATAAATAGATTTAATAAAAGAGATGTTATTCCTCAAAGCAAGTTCAGCCCATGTGATTTTCTACCTCTCACGTGCACTTGATGCCTTTTTATCAAATCCTCTCAACCCTTTTAGGCCCGTTTCCATCCTCCGACTCACCCCCATCCTTCCATGTATACGTGGTTGTATTTTTGCACACAATGCATTTAAATAGAAAGGCTATTCTCTATAATTTAGCAGCAGCGGCGTCGGAGCACGGGGGGCGACTGCTGTGAATGCTGTCATGCATCAAAGGTATGGAAAGGCTCCAACTCGAGTGCGTATGGAAAGCAGCCTGCTTTGGCCTTGGCACTGACCTATAAATCACCCCCCCCCTCCTCCTCCGCCTGGTTTGCTGGCTAGTTAGCATAGGCAGGAGACATCACTCGGCAGCAGAAACGTCACATGGGTTTGGAGGGAGCCGCGTTAAATCTTCCAGACCAATTTGGCCCGTCGTTAGCGGCGCGGCTAAAGTGGCTAACCCGGTTAGCAGCCCGTCAGGCCGCGGTAGGAGCCCCCGCCGCCTGATTGGCTGCAACGGGCAGCTGTGTCAGATCAGGAAGTAATTGCCTCCTCTATGTGTAGTTTATGACCCTGTTTACCCTGTGAAAAATAGCTCTTTTACGTGTCCCCCCCGTCCTGGTGGGAGTAGTTTGTCAGACTGGGTGATAGAGGTGCTCTCACTATTAGACAACAAAAAGAATGAGCACCTCGAGGCCGAAGGGAACCGCTTTCCTTGTATTGTGCGGCACGGAGCGGGAATTGATTGCTTACTGTGCGCTGTGTAGAGGGCTAAATTGGGGGAACTTCACTGTGGATCCATCCCCCGGACGCCCAGCAGCCGACAGCGCCGTCTAAATGCAGAAGCAACAACACACAGGTTGTAGCATCGTGCGCCGGGCTTTTCTTCCGGATGCTCATCAGAATCTCCGCCAGATTTGGGCTCCCGCGGCTCCAGGACCCCCCGGTTTGCTTTGGCAACCGGGATAAATCCTCTCCCCGTCTCCTGCCTCGTGTTGGCAGACCTCGCACTCGCTGGCGCCGGGCGCCAGAAGCGCAGTTTTCAGTCGCGGTTCGATCCAATTAAAGACGAACGTCCAAAGCGGAACCTTTCTTGCTGTAAAAAGCCTTTTGTTTAGGTGATGTTGATTCAGAGCCATAGCTAAAAGTGGTAAATAGGCCAAATTATTGTCTGTAGCAACACTTGTAAACGGAAAGAGCAAGGATGTGTTGAACTGCTGGGTTGTATTTATTCCACAACGAGGGCAATTAGTAAAACTGTCTATATCTCTTCAGCAGCGGGTGGAACTTATACAAGATATGCAAGATGCAAAGTAAGTGATCCAGACAGAGAGAGAGGCCTCGGTCGTGGGGCTGGCATGTTCTCAGCTGTTCTCAGCTGTTCTGAGCGCAGTGAAGGGCGGAGGGCACACGAACAGCTGGAGGGGACAGAAGCAGGGAAAGGCAGGAAGCGGCAACAGAAGCCGGAGAGTGAGGAATCGCAGATGAGATAGACTCTTGAAAGACTCCGCCGAGTGCCCATGAGGCAGCATCACCTCCTCCATCCCTCCTCCTCGTGGCGCCAGAATAATGGTGGGATTTATCACGCATTCTATATTCACAGGGAAGATCCCTCCAACAGGGAGGAGAAGACATGAAAGCAGAAATGAAAGAAATTTTTCAAAGCAGCTCCGTGGCGTGAAAGTAAAAAAAACAGAAATCCTGTACAAGCTTCACTTGTTTTGGGGAAATGTGTTCTTCTGGGAAAACATCCGCTTGAAAAGTGTCTCGCTTTTTAACTAAAACATTGTCTTCATCTTAATCTCAAGTGGGAACAGATGCACACGCGCGATGGCGCCGTCTTGGCGTCTGCACGCTGCCATTCATTCATCTGTTTGTGTGTTTGCACAGATGTTCGTGTCACTTTTAAGGGGAACGCGGCTTTTTTTCCCCGCCCCGACATCATCCTACGTGTCATCTTGACTCCCGACATCGTCTCTGATCGCCGTCGTGACAGGTGCCTCGCGCGCGGTTGCGCTCAGGTTCGGCTATATATAAAGAGCCGTTAGTGATCCGGTGTTAAAACGGGTCCAGCGCCGCGTCGCCGACCGAGTGCACGCGTGCACGCAGCGGGCCGAGCCCATCCTAACAATACATTTTATTCTTTGTCCGCCATAAAATTTTATTTCCGCAAGATAAACAACACAGCAGTAAATATGTCACCCACTTTAACTGATACGCTGCCTGTGTGGGCCTAATAGGAACACGCTTTAATAGGGGTCCAGTGTGAGCAAAGTGCTGGTCTGGGTCTAGTTGTGCGGTTTATTATAAAAAAAGATTTTAAACCACGTTTAAAATACAAAAAATTGTACAGTAAAAACAACAATTTGTGACTGAGGGAGTAAATGGCAAATATGACTTGGGGAAACTCACACGAGACAAATTAAACAAGACACAAACGTGGAAGTAAGGTGGCGTTTTCCTCCTTTCTCTGTTCCCTCTGCAATTATTCCTTCAAGTCCCAGACGCGCGAAAAGCTCTTCGAAAGTCACGAGAGAGTCAAGATGAACGGGCGCGCGTTGACACGTAATGAACGGCGCAGCAGCAGCGCACTCGGAAGGTGGAGGCGTTTTGTGTTGTAGAAAGTTAATGTGTTGTCACCTTAATTGAGGCAGATGCATTTTTTATGGCAGCTAAGACAAGAGTCCGATTATGCTAATAGGTAAAAAATGCTACGGCGCTAAACGCTAAATGTGCTCTCTAGCAACTGGGAAATAAAAGTCCTTCCTGAAATACTTCGTCTGTAACTCATACATAATAAACATATAACCTAATGGAGGAAAACTGGTTTGGTACATTATGCTGTTTATGACTCACAATAATATGCGCCTTCACCAAACAAAACATCTGTTTCCATCCGCAGCTCAACAGTTTATCTTCAAGTTTCAGCACTGGCTGCTCTCTAGAGGTGGCACGATTCCCCAGCGTGCGCATAAATAGACGCACGCACGCGCTGATTTCCGCCGCCGCCATCTGCGAGTGGCGGGAGCCTCGGGGGAGTCGCAGGCAGACTGCACACTGTGCCGCCGTCGGAGGGTGAAGCGAGCGGCGTGGCAGATGTTTTGGCTCGCGTCGTAACAAGTTCCTACGCGCCGAGGCTGCGCATGCGTACTCGTGCTCCTGTCACGTAACAATGTCACTTATTTAAAGAGCCCCACCCGCAAAACGACTGGAGGGACATCGGTGTTCGGTCTGTGATGGACGGGAACAGGAAGCTTGGCACACAGGTGGATGCGCTCAGTATGACGTCACACACCATTAGCCGTTTACGATGACACGGTGAGGCCCCTGTCTTCAATGTTCCTGGACGTCACACCAATTAGCGGCACCTCGCTCTCCGCTGATGTCACCGGAGCCACTCCATGAGAGCAGATTAGTCCATAATATCATGTGTTTGAAGGAATAAGCCTCTAATGCGCTTTTTCCCCCATATGCAGCTTCACGTTTGGATTGTTACGCTTGCATAAAGATGCGAGGCGTCAAAGTGTCCTTTATGCTATGATGTGGGATTGAGCTGTCACCCACAGCCATGGAAGAAAAGTACATGCAAATAAGGAGAAGGGATTGAATGACTTGCTCAAGGACTTTACAAGGATGCAATGATTTTCAAATTTAATTCCCGTGTGGCCCAGAAAATGGGCTTCCCAACAACTTGGATAAAAATATGAATGTTGCTACGTGACAGTGGTTTGGACTCTCCACAGACGACGGGTCCGTGGCCTTATTTCCATCTTCCTCCATCATCACGTGTCCGTTTCCTCATAAGGATATGTACATATTTGGCATGAAATGTGATACCCACTGTACAGCTGCAGAATCAGTTCCTGTCTCAGCTCGTGTTTGTTTCTTCCAGGTCACTGTTTCTGTTTTATGATGCACAACTCTTCAGCCTTGTACATCTGTTGCTGTCGGCAACAGATGTACAAGGCACATTTTATAACAAGAGTGTAGTCTCTAAGTGTGTCAAAGGTTTTGTTTTGAAACAAACACATCCTCCAAACCGTGAATCATCTCCCAAAGGTACAAACTACGCTGTATGATCTGCTTTGAACTCCTGGATGCAGTCCATGATTGGGTTCACTTACTGTAGCTATACCGTTGGCCTCCTCTGTCAGGCTCCGCTGTGTCCTGTCTAGCATGAGCAAAACACATCCTAAAAAGCAAAACAGACCGAGGAATCAATTAACATCCTTCACAGTCAGGAAGAGTAGAACATGGCAGCACACAGGTTGCCGACTTCCCCTTCAGCAGCGCACGGTATCACCCCCACCACAAGCTCCCCTCCTTTAGTTTGTACAACAATTGTCAGGATGAGGTCAAAGGTCGGAGGACATGGGCTTTGGGGTAATAAGCTCAGACAGTGATACATTATCGTAGCCTTAGAACTAATGAGGAAGAGGAACGGAAAGGGTTAACACTCACATAAACTTACACTGTTGGGCATGTTTCATGGGAAAAAAGCCTGGTGGCATGAACTGATGCAGAAATGATTCAGTGACCTTTAGCCTTAAGAGCGACCCGAGTCCCATCTGAACCCGAGCAGCACCAAACCAGCAATTATCCTGGTTGCAGCGAGAGAGAGGAGATGGACGCTGATCCATCCAGCATCAATATATCAGAAAAGTTAAAAGCTTTGTGTGAAGTCCATATTTATCCCCTGATTTTAGCTTCTCAAACACAGTCTGGCACATTTCGCTAACTGTGGTTTCCTGCTGCTGCTCAACATACTGTCACACATTAATGGGAGCTTTTCCTGTTTGCACATATTAAAGCCAGCCGCCTGTCGGTGCCGCGCAGATGATGGATCGTATTTGGCTGCTGATGCGTTGTACATGTGGAGCTTTTAGCGTAGACACAGGTTTTTAATTAGAGGTCCTGGAAAACATAAAAATCCCAAAAAGCTACAAATCAGCTTTAAAAAGCTTCACATGTTTTAGCACAGGGTGGATAAGAACGTGGCCAAAGTCTTGTATTGTTCTGAGGAGCATATCTGCATGCGTAATGAAGAATAAGAGTGCGACCTGAAGACCCCGGGATGGATGAAAAGCACCGGGCTGTGGCGTCGGCAGCCAGATCCTCCGACAAGTCTCGCAATTACCTCCAGCACAGGCCAATCAGACGCCCGGCGCTGAAGCAAGGAGACCGCAATCAATCTCCGGCACCCGTAATGAGAAACATATTCTTCTCTGCCAGTGAAAAGATAATCAGCCGGCGAACAGATGGGTCAACAGGTCGTCATTGCCGAGACGGAACAAAGCAAATAACACAAATTACTATTAGTCTCCGCAGCCTCGAGCAGGATCACGGCACCTCCTACCTGCAGACCCTGTGTGCGGTATCGCTCCACGAGCACAGGTGCATTAACAGGCTGTGATATCACAGCGTTTGTGCCTATGTGCTCGTGGACAGTGAAGTGCCCGTTGAGACGTTATAATTCCAGGCTGGAAGAAGCATGCTCCTCTGAACCCGCATCCTGTTGTGACTGGGAGAGGAATCAAGGCGGCCGAGTGCCGTCACAACGAGCTGAGCCCAGTAAAACATTTTCATGCCATTACGTTAATTAATAAATACACAATTTCTCCGGCTAAACATTCACATTCTGGTACCAAAAAAAAGCACGGCTTTTAGGATTAACCCGAGGAAAAAACATAATGTGAACACATCAAAGCCACGATGGGCTGTTGAAAATCAGTGTTTTGGTCGACTCATTATTCCTTTCAGCGGCTTTTGAAGTCGACGCGCTTGCTAGTAGCTACATAATTTAGTATTTAGCCACAGAAACACTGTGCATGCAGTACAATCAGGCATTATCTGTGCGGCCTTAAGGGGATGATGCTGTTTAAAATATACTGCACTGAGTGAAAGGATTGACGTCTCTTCCTACAGTTCTAATTTCTCGTCTAGAAATTTCAAAATGTCATTAACATCTGCGCGTGCATTTAACAGCTGTTTGCCGGCTTTGTGCTAAGCTAAGCTAAACCCACTACCCCTTGGTGGTATTTACTCTAGTTCAGCTTGTCCTGCTGGAGCTTTTACTGTTGCCTAGCGCTGCCCGACATGGGCTTTGCTGGGTTTTCTATACGACTCTTTATATTAGAGTGGGTATATTCTGTAGGGTCGTATTATATTTAGCCATGCTAATAAGTTATTCACAGCCCCTCCCTGGTGTTTGGGTGCTTTATTGAAACAATGAAACATGTCGCCCGCCCTCTGAGCCCCACCGCGTTGCCTAATTGCTGTAAGCATTTCGCGATTGCACACAAATTGCTTTGTATTATTTAATATTTGTAATAAGCGCTTTCATTTGTAAGGTTATCTCGTTCCCGTGGCGTTTCTCCGCTCGTACGGCGGCCGCGTTAGCATGCCGGCGTGGGCGGGGAGGAGGGGAGCGTTAAGTTAATGGGGATTGTTTTATCTCGCCGTGGTGAGTTGGAGGGAACAGTTTCCGATAATTGAACAGAATCAGGAATTGATATTTATTTTGCTGTTTAAAGTCTGGTCTACAGCTTTTAGCTGTCTAGTCAGAGGAATAAACAAATAAAATAAGCAGAAAACATTTTAAATAATACAACAATGTACAAAGGAGGAAACTCAATGTCCTATCTTTCACCCCCTGCTGTGAGTCTTTTTTTTACTGCAACATAAACTCATCTCTTATATGAAACCCAAAAGTCAAAAGATTTTTCAGCGGCTTCCCCATGTGTTTTTGAATCACTTACTAATCTCTCTCTATTTTAAGACATGATTTCTGCGCTGAGATATTTCTATGCGTAGGTGGTCACCGCTGTGGACACAAATAGGCACTTACAGATAACGAGTGGACAGGATGTGTTTCCCGGCGACCTTAGTGGTCGCCTGACCTCTCGCGTCTCCCACTTTATGACCTGCGAGGCTGCTGAAAGGACACAACGGCTACTGACCGGAGACATAAATCCATATTAGGCACCGTGAAAGGGATAATTGGAGCAACCCCATCATTTATTATTGGAAATTTTTTGCGCCACTACATATTACATTTGACAGTTACTACATGGGAAGGACAAATTGCTTTTCCATTGAGATGCATTAGCTGTGGCAGAGCTTAAAGACCCTGAAAACCTATTTTCCTAGTCAGCTTCTCATTATGACTAATGGGCTCCTACATGTACGTGATCACGAAATGTCCTGCTCGACCAGTTTGGGTTATTTTGATCTGCGTATTCCTGCTGTGTGTTATCTCTCTCTCTGACATCTTTCACACAGTTCCTTTCTAACTACCAGGAAACCTCTGACCTTAGTGCCGCGCATTTGTTGACAGCTAAAGTTTTGTCCTCCAAAAAGGGGAGAGCAGTTTCTTTATTGTCCATACAGTCTGGAGCAGGATAATTGTCATGCATTGAATGCAGGGGAGCATGACGGGCACACACATACACACACACGAATGCACGCACGCACGCGCGCGCGCACGCACACACACACACACACACAGAGGCAGACACACTATCTACAATAGATACTGTACTGGACACTGACAGAAACGCTGCCATTTGTCTCACTGAGAGCAGGCGAGCCAAGCCTGCTCTTCTGTCTCTCTCACCCTTTATCCCTCGGTGGCTGTCTCTCTATCCTTCACTTCTTTATGTGTCTCTCGTTGGAATTATGACTTACACATTGACAGCAGCTACTGGAATAGTTAAGACAATAGCTTAAATAGACTGTGTGGTCTATTGGTTGTGAAATTAAACATTGTGTGTTTCTGCTTTGTTTTGCATCCAGCTTGGCCATGGCTACTTCCTGGTTTGTTATTGGGTATGAGACTACATTGTTCACCATATAGTAAATGACACTCTGGGATCTGCTGTGGTACTATTGTCACAGTCAGGGGTCCAACCAGAGCCAACAGGGCAGAGCGCACACATGCAGTACTGATGAGTTGTATGTGTATAAACATGAAAAAAGAAAGCAATAAATAATGTTTTATTAAAAGTGAAGTTCTGACAATAGCAGCTTTGTTGAGCATCAGTCAAATCCAGTGTCTTTCATATTCCTTCCTTCTCTTCTTCTTATTATTGTTTGGTGGAGCTCACGCTACAGGAACAGGTTTAGTCCTGGCAGATAATTTTCTGCAGCCATTGTATAATATGTTTTTGCATTTATGAAATGATGCGCCTTCATCTTTGGCTCATCTCCATGTGACATTTCATTGTGCATGCCACATACTTTCCATACATTGGTATTTGAATCCACTTTAGAGCCATGTTGGATTTTTTTTAATGTGCGTTAGGAAAATGAAAAAGAGAAAATAAAAGCAATAAATAGAATCACACTGTGTTTGTTTAAGTAGTCAGAGGTGTTCTTTGTTTTTTTCAGACTTGATTTTTCTTTATTTCTAGTAATTGTACTTTTGAATTGCAGGTTTTTCAGATCCTCCGAGTGACATTTTATTATTTATGCATTTCTTTATTTGTTTGCATGACCTTTTCAGCCTGTGCCATGAGTTTGACTCAGAGTCTCTCTCTGCTGCTGGGTTCCCCTGCCTGCCAGACTGTTAGAGAAGGAGCTACAGTGAAGCAAGTAATGGGAGGTAGTGATGAAAGTGTAATGGCTGGTGATGCAAAGAGACCAGACCATAGAAGCAGGCTGATGAATGCACCTAATCCCGCACCATTTAGGTCTATTACATCAAGTTCTCACTAGGTCTGGTATGATTGGATGCTGGGACCTTTGATGGGGCTCTCTGTATTTTTATGCCTCATGCTCTAAAAGCTTTGAGTGTTCTTACTTGCCGCAGCACCACTTGAAGACACTCATGGATGTTGCAGGCAGACCGAGATGAAATTATCCTAAAACCCAAACATGGCCTCTTGCCGCAGGTCAAGTAACCACACAAACAACTCAGGAATGTACCTGGAGGGTCCCACTTTTAATGCTGGCGCTCCAAACTTTTTGACTCACTCATTAAATCACCTGCCCCGTGCAGGTTATTTCAACAAGGCATAAAAAAACGGATAGACCTGAAAAATCTATCAAAGAGCAATTCCTCCATGCAATAATATGTCGCTACATCTAGCGTGAAAAGGTGGGATAAGCCAGAGCCACTTATTCCTTTACACGCATACACAATGGACTCTATAGAAAATATACTGAGAAAATGAGGTGCAGTGTCGTACAGTATGTTGCTCATGAAGAATGGAAAAGCACAACAATAAGAGTGATGGCTGGGTCTGTGGAGAGCCACATTTTAGCTGTTTTAGCTGTTAGCTGTACCCAAGACTCTGATGCTCTGCGAGCGCTTCCTCAGGGCTGAGGACGTTGTTTATGTGGAGGAACCAAACTCTCCGTTTCACCTGGTGGGGTTGTTTTCACACAAGAAGACTCTTGACTTGGTGCCTTTTCAATCCTGACACTCCACTGACCCCGTAGCATTGTGAATCCCCTCTCACCAGATTTAGGCTCTTGGCCATCTTGTCGACTAAAGAGGACACCCTCAGGGACTGGGTGCGACCCTAATGCACCCTAATGGCTGAAGGACAACAAAGGAATAGGAGCTCCCTTGTGTCAGGAGACGTTCAAATTAAATGAACAAATTCAATGACATTCAGTAAATGCATCATCCAGGATAGAGACTCTGGACCATCATAGTTATTTATGAGTTCTTCCCACACTACGGCTTGTGTAGCGTTGTGAGTTCAATCTAGTTAAACTTTGACCTCACCCTCACTGACCTCTGTGGGAGCAGCGAGCTGCTAATAATGACTGGCCTACACTGAGTGCAACAAACAGACGAGAGATGAGTATAATGTGCAGGATAAAACCCAGCCGACTCAGACCAGAAGATGTAAGTGACCTTCTACCAGCCAACGCCACCTCCCGCTAAGATGATGTTAAACTGGGTAAGACTCTTTTAAAGACTTACTCACAGGTGTTTTATCTTTGCATAAAGGCTTTTTCAGGAGTCTGCTTTGCTTTGCTTGGGTCGAGCGTGTCCCAACACAAACCTGAATCGCTCCAAACGCCTCCACATCGCCTCTTTGTCACGCTCGTGTCGAGGAGGAGAGCTCCTAGTTCACGTGGAGCCAAAACAAAATGGATTCGGCTTTTCTGTTGACACGGCACAAAGGGGAAGAAGTAATTTTTGATTCACCGCGGCTGGTGGCGGCGCACGCTACGCGCCAGCACAGGTACACGCGTCGTTATGATCCAGACTCCGCTGCACAAGGCAATTCCAGTGACAGATCTCCACTTAGCGCTCGTCTGTCATCGGGCCCTGTCATGTTGCCGGGTTGCTATGACAACCCCAGCATGATGTCGAGAGGGAGGCAAAAAAATGAAATCTTGGTATCAGCAACCTGCTATTTTTAAACGAGACTGATATGATAATATCAGCCTACTGTACTTATTTATTCACAAGCAAATGACACAACCAATCAAACCTGACAAGTGGTTTAAGCTGCTTCTGATGCTGTTACAAGTTTCACTATTAGTATGCGCCGACAACAGTCCACAGTCTGACCTTTCGCGCCTCGTCTCTGTGCAAGGTGGCTGTAAAAGAATGCTGTGATATTGGCCCATAAACAACTGCCAAGGCCGCTACGGGGTGAGAAAAACAAGCTATTTCACGGGGTGAGCGAGCGCTGTAAACATCAGTCGTGGAGCTCTTTATTTTTGTGAGGAACGCACAAAGCCGTGAACTCAATTCATAGATGAAGAAATATGAAGGCATTTGGCATGAAGGGGTTAAATCCTGCTTTTATCTCCGCCTTGTGTCTCCACTAATCAGCCCGATTCTCCCCAGATTATTAAAACTGACTCAGCGTCAGTTCTGCTGTCTTTATGCAGCCTGGTCAAGGTTGGTCAGTACGTTTGATACTGACGATATTTAGTTTTACGCAATCTGAGATCTTCTGTTGCTCATGATGCTAAGTTGGTTTTAGGAAGAGGAACCGTACCATGTGCTGTTTGTTTAATCTACACATGCTTCTATGTGTGTTCCATCACTTTGATTGATGTCATTGCTTCTGACTCTCTAATTGCATTTTGTGTTTTTATGCCCAGCTCTGAATTCATAGCAAAATGCAGTAGAAACTAAAGTAGTTGCGTACGTCAGGTGGTTTTTGTTTTTAATGTTGAGTGGCTCAAATTTCCAATGAGGATTAACACTGTTATAGCTTCTTTCTCCCTGATCCCCTTTGACCATGATGAAGCTAGTGTCAGGCTGGTTTATTGCATTGTCCTGCTTGGCTTTACTTCGTCTGTGACAGAACAGACCAGTCAGTATGTGCAAATTAACACTTGCTCCCTCAGCAGAGGAGGCCTCATCCTCCCATTCATCACGCTGCTCTTTAATCTATTTCAAAGGCGATCAAGGCACGTAACAAGTCTAACACGAAGGGCACACCCAACGACCCTGTAACGGGGAAGGAGGAGCAGAGTTCATACAACGAGCTCATCGTTTACAGGTGGGATGCGCTTAACCACGCCCCTCAGATCCCTCACCTGCTTATCTTCTCCCTCTGTCCACATCCAGCAGTCTTTGCGGTTTGAGGAGTCGTACTTGCAATCAGAAGCCATGTTAATCTTTGTTCAGTAACCTCTCCTTGCTCTTCCAGAGGAAGCATCTTTCCCTCATTAGATGCAACGTCACTACTTAAGCGTAAATAAAAGCTCTAACAGAGATCTTTGGGTCATATCGCATCAGTTACAATACAATCATGTCAATGCTAAACGCTGGGTTGTTGATGCTATATTGCAATGGCTGTAATGATTAAATCTAAATATAGGTTTGTGGTTTCAAACATGATGGATTGCAGAATGGAAACGGACACTGTAACGAAGGCTCTCCTTTCTGCTTTACAGGCGTCGGATGAACTGTCATTTTGTTTCATTGGTCACTGGGTGAAGTCTGGGTCCAGCAGGGCACTTTGAGCTATGTTTAATCAATCAGTCCCGCTTGTTTTGGTTTATTTCAGAGCAGAACCTTCTGTCTCCAAATGTCTGGCGGTGTTGTGAACATTGAAACCGGCGATTAGGGGACGTCTGTGGTTCCTGATGCCTGTGGCTTCGCAGCAGATGCAACCAAATAAAAACACAATGCTCCGTGGGGTAGAGTGGTTTGAAGGGCTGCTTTGGTTTGGATTAGCTCTGGTGCTTTTATGAGTCATGAAACAGTCTCAACTAGTTGCTTCATATCTTCCTAAAAATTTGTAATTCCTTGAGTAACTGCGTAACTTTTTATTTATTTAAGAATATGAACATGGCATGTGCTGTATGGATTTGCCCAACAAGCCATAGATCTGTTCCAGAGAAGCAGCCAAATTACTGCATGTTCTACAATCTGCACATTATTGAGCATATTGACTGGAAGGCCAACCGCTGCCTGTTAGCCAGACCCCACACCCTCGGTCACAGAGGATCCCAAGTCAATACGGTGTGCTCATTCACTGCATGGGCTCTGGCTAATACACGTGCCGTAGGATTCTCCTGCCGTGTAAGAGAATTGGTCCACAAGCGGTTAATAGCTGGAAATTCTTCAGCAGCCAAGAAAACACAAATTTTTAAAAAAATAACCTTGAGCCACACTTCTATGCAAGATCTCAACATGAGTCTTTGCTTTTCTTTCCAGATGGCACCATTGTTCCTCAAGCTTCTCGTCTTTGACCACGCCTCAGGTTGGCACGCCGACACAAGAGGCCCCGTAATAGACGGACGAGGAGGACCAGGAAGACAATGGACACTTCCTTATCGTTGCAACAAGCAGTAGCAGTCAGGATTAGTAAAGGGGGCGCGGGCGGCTTGGTGACCAGGAAGGGGAGACGGCACCGACATCTTGGGCCCCTGCTTGGAGCCCAGTGGCGTATGACTAATCCTGTGTCCTATGACCGAACACGCTCCGTCTCTTACAGTGCTTTATCAGCGTGTGTGCGGCCAGATTAAGGCCACATTAATTCACAACAGGGAGGCCTCTTTAAAGCCAGCCGGTGCACTGATAGAAATCGAAAGTGCTCCGCCAAGGGGGGACAGCAGTTAAAAGGCAAAAACCAGTGGGAATATTTAAAACCGAGTGAGGTCTAAAGAGTTTGGCTTCCAGAACAATGGACTCAAACATCTGTTTTGCTACAACTTTAATTCATTCTCTCAGTATTGAGTATTTAACACTTGCATATACTTTAACCACTGGTCCTAAAGCCTGAAGGATGGTGCGACCCTGTTTCTCTACGTGCTTTTGATGCTTTGGCTTAAATCAGTGTATGGCCTTCTGCCCCCTCTAATCCCATTAAGCACTGGGACAATGGAGGAACAGCTGCTTTTTGTCTTCTTGCAAGATCGTATTTGGAGGTAGAGACTGTCTTTATATCTTGGTCTATGTCCTCCGTCCTTCCTACGTCATATTGCTAGTGACTCTCCCTTGGCCCCTGTGCTCCATCCATCCTCATGGTTCAATTCTGGCACAGATGTTGCAGAAAGTTTAAGAGGCCCACTTGTGCCATTAGTCCAGCAGCAGGGCCGGGAGCAGCAGGGGAAGACTTCTCTAATCAGTTTTATTGGAGCTGCGCTATTGGGTTAACACAACAGGGTCAGGCCCAGAGCCCAGCGGCACTCCAGTGTAAATGTGCGTGTGTGCAGACGGGGGGCATCCGTGTATGTTTACACCCTGAGGCTTTTAGCACGGATAATAATGTTTTTCCAACCCTCCACACACGCGTTGGTCTGGGTGAGAACCGACGACTTGGTTGTGTAGCAGATGGTTTAGACGCTGCGATCAAAGAGCTGTGTGATTATAACAGTGTGATTGGTTATTATTAATGCCGGCCAGCAGTTTAGATGAAGAAACACAAAGAGGCCAGTGAGGATGTACTTGACTGAAATAACATGAATGATATGGTCCAAAATTTGTAATCCATCAGTAGCTATTGAGATGTGTAAGTTACTGGGGTTCATCATCTGGGGACTATGAAAGTCTCTTTCTAGTGGTTGACAGAAACCTGGACCTGTGTCCCAGCGCCTGAGGGCAGCTCCCTCCTTATGGGCTACTTGACCCCGCATGGCCAACGTGGTGTGGGGTCAGACGCCAGTTTGGCTGCTGTCTTATCGAGCAGTCTCCTATTTCCCCCAGTCATGTGTTTGCAGGCTGTTGTGTCTACTGACTGGTGAACTTAACCTAGTAGGGTGTAACTCAGCCTGTGCACATATGCTCAAAGTGCTTTGAGCGGCAGTGAGCTGACTTGTTTTAACGAGCTCTGAAAAGCTTCATCAGCGCAGTCTTTGTGTGTCTGTGTAGGTGTGTGTGCCCCCGCCTTGGTAACACCTCAAAGGAGACATCACCTAGACTTGACATTAAAACTCATTGTTTCTCCACAAATCACCAATGAATCATTTTCGCCTAACTAGCAGTCTGTGAATCACGAACAATAAGCTCCCTCTGCTTTTGGATGAATAGATCCCAGTTTAGTTGTTTTGTCATTTTTCTACTTTTGTGGCCTGATGTCTTTTTTTTTCATCTACCTTTAATTTGATAATGAAGTGACTGGAACCACTTGGGCTCTTTTTTTTTACTGAGTCAGACATTTCACTTTAACAATTGGGATCAGGAGACAATGAGCGGGGAGAGATAGTCATTATGAGGATTGCATCGGAACATTGGCCTCCTGTAAAGTAATTAGACAGTAATGAATAGTTACAATGTAATTACTAGAACAAAAACGAAACAGCAAAAGGATGCTGCTTTTCAATTACCACCATGTGCCTTCATTTCCCATCGGCCTTTAGCTCCACACGGCGAGCAGCGCTCTAATTGTGTTTTTACCTAGATGAATTGCTCAGAGCGTTAAATAATTTATGGGTTATGGCCGTGGAGAGCGGCGTGTGGGTTGCCTTCAGGCTCCTCTCACGCCACTGGCTGTGGGACGCTCAGCCTTCTGTGCTACTGCAGCACAAGTTCCGGTTTTCCCACGTGTCCTCCTTACTTTGCTTCATACAGGTGGTGGAAAACTGGAAGATCTATTTCAGGTCAGCAGATTAAATCGGTTTGCTGGGCTTCATGGACGTTGGGACCCTTTGGTGTGTTTTCCTCTGAGGTTTCTGCTTTCTTTGAAACAAACTTCTGCTGTTTTCTAGCTGAACTCATCACCCTGAAGACTCCGAGATGACACTGCATGAAGGACACTCTCAGGTCATCACCAAAACCAAGATTTACGAGTCCTGGAGGAACGTTCTGGCCGCCTGTACAAATGTCAGCGGCTTCGGACGTTATCACGCCATTCAATGGTCATTATCAGTGGTTATCAGCCCATACGTATGGGCCGGTAGGTGCCCATCTACCTGCTGGCAGCGGTGAATAGGCGCGGTAGATCGTTGTCAATGATTCGTAAGGTTGATCACGGCTCGGATGATTTAACCAGCAGAGTCAGTAGGGGCGCTGTTGAGCGGTTGTTGTTCCGACGGGAGGATCGAAGTTTTTGATTTTGATTTATTAGCGAGCATAACTTAGCAAGTAGCTAGCGGTATTGTGTTAGCTAACTGTAACCTGAACCCCCCACCCGTTATCCAGCCCTAACCCTAACCACAATAACCTCTAAAGCTGCTTAACATAGCAACTTAGCTAGCTGTTAGCTGTTCGCGAGGAGGCAGAGCAGGCACCTACTGGCCCATTCGAATGCGCTGATAAGTTCTGATCAGCCCATTCGTAATGGCTGATAACATCCGAAGCGGGTGCAAATGTACCCTGTCCAGGATGAGTTGATTCAAGGAAACCTTTTGCGGAAAGAGAGGAAGGTTTGCACTGGTTTCTTACTCCACGGCAGTTTGCTGGTATTCTGCTGGGAAGGTCTTTGTGCACCGACCAAATTCGTGATCATCGTTCCTAATTAGATCAGCTCTCCGCCCATGACTCACTACCACGTCTGTTGTCAAGGATACTGTAGCCTTTGAACAAGTTGGTGAGGGATCTGTGTGGCTGTAAATACCTGCTATGCCTACAGTTCACTTGAGAACAAAGTTCATTTTTTTCCAAAAGTTTACAGGGTTGAAACGGTGCAAAGCTGACCGAACTAGTTTCTATTTTCAGAGGGGAACACGTGGAGTGGCCCATTTTCTTTCAATCACGGCCATATTGGAAATTATGCTAACGGGGCGTTTGAGGCTTCCTTTTAAGTGCAACACTTTCCTCCTGCAGCACACTCTTTTGGGTTAACCTTTGAGTGACTGGCACATCACACGACTGGACTCGACCATCAAATATGAAACGACCATTATGATGTTTGAACCCTCCTCAGCCTCGACTTTGTGACATGTCTAAAAACCTATTGAACACGCAGCCTCACAGCTACGACACCAACTCTGGCTGCCAGCTCGCTCCTCCAACATCAAAGACGACCGGGCCCATTTTGCTGGAGCAGACCCTCAATATTCCCTGCATAATTCCTCACCGCCAAGGTTTCAAATCCCATGTCCCCTAAAGTTATACGAGTGTCTTCTATTCTATATGAGAGCACGGACCAGACGTCTGTGTAGTCTCTGTACACGGGAGCATTAATAGCAGATGATAAAGCGAGGAGGGAGAGGAATGGGTGAGTTGATGGGAAGCGGGTGAGATAAATAAAAGACACGATGGATCATAAACGAGCACAATGATGATGTCACCCTCTCCAGATGAACAGCAGGTTTACTTTTCCTTCCAATGGAAATGGTAGCGCATGTGTGTTTGTGGGGCATGTAGCTTCTGCTGAATTGTCAGCAAATTTGATCTTGCGCATGAGCCTCACGCCAGACTGCAACATCAGCATCGGATAAGCAGTAAGCGTGGAATCGGATGAAACAGGAGGAGAAAGGGCACAGGAACACAAGTGGAAGGAAGGAAGGACTCGGACCAGGGTGAGATCACTGCCCTGAGAAGTCACCTTCACAAGCGGGACGCGACGGCGGTGACCTCATCAGATGGGGACGAGGGGCGGGAGGGAAAGGGTTAAGTGTTATCTTGGGGCCTGTATCTGGATCTGCCCCGGCGCCCTTGACTGGAACCACTATGATCCTTGTACCTGCATGACTGGTGATAAGCAGGGTGACGCATCTGCGTGCTTCGCTTTTAGTCCCAGCGGTGACGGCTATTCGTCATGAAGGGGGGGGGGGTCCGCCTCCTGAGGGGAACCATATTTTATACCGTTAGCCGGTGCAATCAACACATGAGTGCAATTGGTTATGCAGCAGCCTGAACTGTCCAGACTTAAAAAGGAGGAAACTTCTCTCTGGCATCATGAGTGTCTAACGCCGGTTGCATGAAGCAGTGATAGATCATCATCTTGGAACCATTATGTTCCTGCCAAAACATATCTGCTGTGGCAAATTAATGTAATTTCCAGTGTGACAGGGCTGTAACATCATCACGGCTTCGGCGTCTCATCTCCTTGCCCCTCGTTGGGTGCGGAGGGGGGGCCGTCGGGCTGGAAGCTAATTTGAAGCCGATCAATAATAGTCTGTGTTTCTTCCTGTGTCTCGGCCCGGTGCAGCGCCCTTGTTCAACTGAGACAGAGGTTTGGTGACGGTCGCACGCTCCCACTGTAAAATCTATGGAGCAAAAGGAGGTGAATTTCCGCGCCCGAGCCATTTTTAAGCACATGCACTGACAAACAGCTGCTCCAGCGACTCGATCATCTGAGATGCTGGTACAGTAAATGTATAGTGGGACTTTGGGATTTTTACAGGATTCTGCACGCACTGTATAACAAATTGCACACTAACACACATAAGCTGTCACCGTGCACAATGACACTGAATCTGGCCAAGACAAGACTACTGTAGCAGCCTCCTTCCTCTCCCAGCCCCTTCCTTTAAACAGCCAATGAGGCTGCCTTCTATTAATGAGCTGAAGTAGGAGCAGGCATGTGTAGTCAGCCTGCCACAGGAGGAGGTGTGTCTCCACCAAGCAAAAGTGTGTCTGTGTGCTAGCGTGCGCTCACACTGAGAGAGAGGAGGTGGTGGAGAGACGATAGGGGGGAAGTGGAGAGTGTATGTAGGCATGCAAGTGGGATTTAAGGGATAGAGAGACAGGGAAGAGCTGCTTTTACCCATCTTACCACTTGAGAAGCGAGGGAAGCTCAGCAGTGAACCCAAACACATGTGTTGGCAGAGGGGATCTCTGAGGATCCACGGATGAGAAAGAGGTGTGGGGTAGCTGAGGAAGAGGAGCCTGAGTGTGTTACGCCCCGGGGGGAGCTCGCACACGCCGCAGACTGCACACACACTCCGGCGGGCGCTCGACATTGTTTCCCTGACAACTAGAATGGGCTGCAATTTGTGCACCTTGCAGAAACGAGAGGAGCACTACAAACTGCTGTACGAGATTGCACAGGTAAGTGGAGACGGGGGGAGGAGGGGGCACAGCGCGATTGGGCTGTTGGATAAACAAGATGACAGCGGAGGCAACCGTGGCGGTCGCAGGAGCGGACGGCCGGGGTTCCCTCCAGTGAGCGTGTGCACGGTTAGGCTCCGGCACAAGAGGAAGGCGAAGTCAGAACGGACGCAATAAAGCAGACGAGAGAGGGGAAGCGAGGAGGAAAATGGCAGAGGCGTAAGAGAAATGTGGAGAAATGAGTTGCTTCCAAGCAGCCAGGCAGAGAGCCAGAGTGTGTGTGTGTGTGTGTGTGTGTGTGTGTGTGTGTGTGTGTGTGTGTGTGTGTGTGTGTGTGCGTGTGCGTGCGTGTGTGCTACTCCCCTCTCGCCATCAAAGTGACTGCAGCTAGTTATTTCTCCGAGTCGCGGGAGATGTGAGGACAAGTTGAGCTCTTCTTTTGCTCGGGCTCCGGGGGAATTCATTACATCTCCTCTGCCTGTGACTGTCTGGAGGAAGCACAGTTCAAAGAGCTACCAGCAAATCTGTTCGCCTGCTTTCTGTTGTTTGCCCGACGTGGACTTTTGACCTGAAGAATATGGTCGCTGCCACATTAAAAGCTTAATTAGCTCAATTAAGATGCTTTTTGTTGAGGTTATATTTGTGTTGATCAGTTCATTGTTTGTATCTAAAATATCACACATGACTATGAGGTTACTACTAAGCTGCTGGTGTTAATGGGAAATAGTCTTTACTAACTGGTTGGAACGCGTTGATTAGATAACAGGTGTCAGAAAGTGTGAGCGCGTCCTCGTGTGCAGATATGAAGTGCAGCGACGTGGTTGCGTCTGCAGCCGCTTGTGGGGAAACGCGTGCTTTTTCTCCGCCCGTTCTGTGAGAGCAGCAGCGGCCGCGGTCCATTCATCATTTAGTGTCTCGCGCAGTTACGGGCAACGGGGGAAACCGGAGACGGCGCCACGGCAACCAGCGACGCTTTTCATGCAGCGTAAAGCGCGAGCGGGTGACGCTTGTGTCTGACAGTGACTTCCTACAGGGTGACAGTGACTTCCCCCAGCTGTCCATCAGCTGAGCTGAACTCATCCCTTAATGAGATGATGGAGGTGAAGAAGACAAAGACATGAGTAAAAGAAGTTAACACCTAAGTCCAACTGTAACTGTGTGTGCGTGTGCGTGTGCGTGTGCGTGTGCGTGTGCGTGTGCGTGCGTGCGTGCGTGCGTGCGTGCGTGCGCTGGGGGGTAACAGCTCTACCTACTGCTGTCTGTTAAACATTGTGTTGATTGTGTGACAGTCAGCAGTCGCCCACAGCTCCCATTCCCAGTGTGAGCTCACCGTGCAGCTACTGTAAGTGTGTCAGTGTGACTCTCGCTGATGGGATTGTACGAATGCACTGAGACTCCTCAGAGACAGAGCGCTCCTTCTCGCTTCCCCGTCATCGCCCCGGACCGGTTTACTCTCCTCTCGATAACCTTCATTAGTCCGGCTCCCCCTCTGTTCCACACCCCGCGTTATGAATGAGACTGGTGGAGAGTGGTGGATCATAGACTTCTTCTGTGATCTGATGCTGCGTCTCACGTGACACCCTTCTTTGTGTTGATGTGAATCCTGACCTGCAAGCGATGGACTCCAGCTATTCAAGACTCCATGTTAATATCCTTGGCTGCGTGTAGTCGGCCACTTTAGGCAATGCTTTACTGTGAAGGGGGGTCCTGGCATTTCACAGAGCAATTCCAGTTTTGCGCCTGCAGCTGTGCTCCGGTGTCTCCCACAACACAGTGGCTATCTCTGTGCACACAGCTGCAGCGCTCCAACAGGAACGCTGGCTGCCCGACCCCGGCCGCCCTGCAGCCACCGGGAGATTTACGACGCCCGTCAGAGCATTTCCATTCAGCGACTGTGACTTCTGTGTGTGTGTGTGTGTGTGTGTGTGTGTGTGTGTGTGTGTGTGTGTGTGTGTGTGTGTGTGTGTGCGCGCGCACGTGTGTGTGTGTGTGTGTGCTCACGCATGTGTGTGTGTGTGTGTGTGTGTGTGTGTGTGTGTGTGTGTGCGTGTGTGCGTGTGTGCCTGTGCGCGTGTGCGCGTGTGCGCGCGCATGTGTGTGTGTGTGTGTGTGTGTGTCGCTTACTTAACCACAGGGCTGCAGCACTTTCACAATTTGCTTGTGGCTGTGTTAAATTGTCCCACAGCCTCTGGCTTTCAGAGCCTCATGAGACCTGTTTGCAGTAAGTTGTTGTATCACACTGCATAACCTGCAACCTTTAACGCATTCAACGACTCTGTGTTGTCTTGATTCCACTTAAATACTATTTATGACCCTGTTTTGCACCAGGAGGAGGGTATTTCCTTCCCCCTCTCTCACACTGGTGTACGGTTGTAAAGCAGACCGGCTTCGGTGAGGCTCTTCCCTCCGGAGACAGATGCTGTGCCACATGTCCAGCATGGAGGGGGCTAGACAGACTCCCCTCCATCGCGCCACCGCCCACGGTGTCCGGAGCAGCGCCACAGAGAGCAGGGGAAGCCGCGCTCAGACCTCCATATGGCCGCCCCAACCTGGTCCACGGCTTCCTCCAGGGAGGGGCGGGACGCGGGTTAGTGGTGCCACTACTAGAGTAGAGATGCATAAAGCAGGGATGATGCATCCCAGACTCCTGCTTGCAGGTGTCTCCGTTAGGTGATGTCTTGGGGGCTTCAGGTGCGCTGCAGGGGATGACGGGAGGCGATGTCACCTGATTCATCGCCTGCCTCCTTATTAGAGGTGCTACTCTTGTCCTGGATTCGCAGTTTCCTTTTCCAGGTCTCTGTCTCTCTGATGGGATTTTAAGCTACTGTGAATAAGTGACCTTTCCATTTTTTTCCCTTGCATTTTTCAGGCTAACAACTGTGCCTGTCAGTGCGGGTCAGTGAGTCTGACCTTTTCATCTGTGAGTGTAATACCACTTGACAAATTCTTCTATAGATGCCCTGGCTGCATGTTGCTCTGTATTGCATATGAAATAGAATCAGCGCCTTGTATAAGCGGCACCAATACGTTTCTGATGTCACCGATTTATTGGATTTTCAATAAGTCCAGAATCCAACAGCTACAGTTCTTTTACTGCAAATAAATGCGCTTAAGTAGCGCAGTGAAAACAGCAGAATCGAAATAAAAGCTAATTTATTTCCCCCCTAAAATAGTTAATGTAGCATTATGGAAATGGACTCTCCAGCTGAACACAGATCATCTGGTGTCCTCCATCATGGTTATGGTTGCCCATCGGGGCCCAGCGTGGGGATATTACCGCGTGATTTAGAGGTGCATATGGCCTCGTCGTCAACACCGCGGGCGGAGCGTGTTTTGGGCCTCGGCCAGAAAAGCATAGAGGAACAGGCCGATTATTTAGCCTCAGGTGAACGGTTCTGCTTAGAGCACGATGGTGTGAGAGGGATGCGACGTGGACAGGGAGCTCGTCGTTCGCAGCCGTGTCTGCCTTTTGTGAATCTGTCTACTTGGTTGTTGGCTGTAGGAGAGGAAGCACACATTTTGGGGGGGGCTCGACCAGCCAACGACGCTCCCCTGCGTTGGCTCTGATAAGCCCCATGAAAAGCCCCTTTCTTGTGGCCTGACTGACACGCCCCGTGTCCCGCTCCACACACAGCCACAGTGATGGTGGGGGGAGATACGTCTGTTCGCTGCCGCTGTTCATTCACGTAACGCACCGAAAGGGGAAAAAAAGTCTGTTCATTCATCAGGTCTTTGCATTTGCACTGTTGTCCTTTTTTTTTATGATGGTGTAAAGTGACAATCGGCCTCTTCGCACTCGACAAGAGGACTTGTGGGTGGTTATCAGCCCCTTGGCTCATCACCATACGCTCCGATCTGCCAAGTGGCCCGGCCGATAGAGCAGAGAGGAGGAAGGGCAGTGCAGGGGGAGCAGGAGGATGCTGGGAGTTACACAATGAGCCGCTCAGACCTCCACTTTTCCCCATTTTGTTCCCATCCTGCTTTGCTTTCCTCCCCCTCCCCTCCGATCGCCCATCAGTTGCCAGCGTTGCATGTCCGTTCCATCCCAGCGGCGGCTCCGTTCGTCTCCCTGCCGCCGTCTGTCTGTCCTGCTCATTAACGCACTTTAATACCTGCCTTCACATGTAGCATTTCCTCTATGCATCTGCTCTATGCTCTGTCACGTGCGGCGGGGGGCGAGGCTCTACTTTCGTCGGGCTTCCGTGACTGCTACATAGTTTGAAGGCAACCTTGTGGCAGGAAATGCTAATAACGCGCCGTATGGCCCCGCGCTGCAGGCGACGTTCTGTCAGGCTCCACAGATGTTTCAGAAAAACATCTGGGCCTGTTAGGGATCCGTCGCAGGCGTTTGCTGCGACATGGCGCCGCAAAGGAGAGCGAACGCTCACGTGCTGTAAACGCACACAAACCCCTCCCCAGGTATTTAGCTGCTGCATGGGGGGAAAAGTGCCAAAGCTGCAGAGACAAAGTGCTCAAATCCTTCGTAATAGCATAACATTCGCCTCAGTCAGGTCTTCAGATAAAGAGAAAAGGCAATTCTCATCTGAGACCAAATGTCAGTTATAAGTATAAGACGAACCCATCAGCGCGTCACTGTTTGTTACAGCAGCTCTCAAAGAGCATTAGCACCTGAATGCAGCAGTTATCAGCCAGCGGTGGTGCTTTTCAGTAACATCTGCTCTCAGCATATTGTCAAAGCTACACAGCGCGGGTCTTGATTTGGCTGCTAAATGCATGACAATGCAGATGGGCTGTTGTCGTGCCGCTGTCAAGCGTGTTTTGAACCCGCGGGCTGGATCCCAGGTCCAGGCGGCCCAAAGGGAGATGAGGTTACAGCGTGTTGAATTCCCACTTAACTAACTTGGGTTGAGGAGTCATTAGGCCCACTCCGAGCCTGGCGTGGGGTCCAGTTACAGATAGAATGACACCGAACCATCTGCATAGTGGGGGGGGGGTGATTACGTTTAGTGCAGGGTGTAACCATAAGCCTCGTGCTGATATGGGAAATGTCTGCTGGATAGAAGAGAGGCTTTGTTGCTTTGAGGACTTGGGAATGTTGGAATTATTTTTATTTATCCCTGTTATTTGTCCAAAGGACGCATTTTTTGGGTTGGTGGTACCTACAAAATAGTTTTCCCTTTTAACCCACGTCACCTAGTTTTCCACAGCTGCACATTCTCCCTGTTTCCCCCCACAACAGCCCCGTCCTGCTTTTCCCTTTACTTCTCGTCAGCGCTGACTTTAAAGTCGAGTGTGACAGTTAATTCCTGACCTTGTTCCAGGACGGGCACGTGAGCTGACCTTCCACCAAAGTCTGGATGGCTCTGTCATACTTGATTTAGAATGCGGACCAGCTGATGACATGTTGGTAGGAGATGGATACGGACGCTCAGCCTTCTCTAAACTTACAAATTATACATTAAAAAGCGCTTTTTAGTTCAGAGATTGGGTTATTTTGCATTACAAATACTAGTTTGCAGTGTATTTTTAATATTTCTATCCAAACTAGGGCAAAGAAAACACATTAGTTTCATGGAGAGTAAGAAATTATGCGTGTGACCCATTTTTGAGAAAAGACATTCAGATTTAATGAGTTAATGTCAACACTACTAATCGCTAACCCACTGTAATTAACCATCAGCTCACTGTTACTCACTGTAAGTACAGTGGAATCTGCAGGTGAGGCGGGTCAAACCAGGACTGAACAGCACCTCTGCCTTAACTAACCCACCCTCATTTTGCATAAAGGTGCAGAAATAGCGTCTCTCTCTCTCCGTCAGCAGAGCGTGAAGTCGTTTCTCTTCTCCAACGAACCCAAGAAGCTTCATGTTATGAATAATGCTAATGACTCAGGTGCTTCTAGCGAACATAAACATGCATCACTTTAAAATGATAAAAGGCAGCGCTTTGGTTGGAGGAGGGTAAAATGTGAAGTTCACACTTCAGCGTTCTAAAAAAAGGGGAAGCTTAATTTTATGCAAAAAGCGACACATAAATCTTTTATTTCCCCACTCCACAGTAAAATGTTTTCACTTTCCGAGCTGTAGAATGTTTTGCTAATTACGCCTGTGCGAGCCGGAGCCTTTTAGCCTTTAACCAAATCTGTGCTCGCATGAATATGAAGATTTACAGCGTGACACGGGTCTGCAAGACCTTCATAAGTGTATGTTTTAGTTTTATAGTCTTATGGTAAATTATCCTACAGGTTTATAAGGAGAGAACTTGAAAATAAGTCACATCAGGCAACTGTGGATGCAGCGTGTGATGATTGAGGCCTCAGCTCTAAGGCTAAATAAAGATGAGCATGCTCACAGGAAACAGGAAGCTTATGCTAAGTTGCTACTGATTCATCCAGTCAGAGTTTACTCAGGCTCAGTCAACCTTCCTTCCCTGCGTGTCTCCCCACTCATGTGCATGCGGTGTCACTTTGACGACACTATTATTAAACCCCTGCTAGAGTTTGTTACCCACCGTGCTGCCGACTCAGAACAATGGCAGCAAAGGCAGAAGCGTGAATGAGCCTCTTTATACTTGTACCCAAAGCGTCTGAAGGAACTTCTGTATTAAACTCTAGTAGTTATTGTATTTAATGTGACAGATGGGTGGACTGTGCAGGGGGGCGGTTTAACACCACCTTGGCTCCAGAGCACACGTCTGATCCAGGTAATGAGCTGTGGGCAGGACAGTGGACTGTGGTGTGTCCAGCTCCGGTTTCATCAGACCGCAGGCGGCCTCACAAGACCCTGGTTCACGGATGCACAGATCCAAGAAGTAGAAAGTCGTGGGATTTGTTTATAGGAAAATACATGAACACGGAATCCCCATGCTCTTCCTTGAGCGCAATAATGACCGATATGCTTTGATGGAGACTGGTCAGATTTTACATACAGAGAAGAAACGTAACCTCCTTGTGAACTCGGCCGTCTGGATAAATTATGTGGGCCTAATCGGTGACCCCCAAGAGCCTAATTCAAACCCGCTGCCAGTGTGTGTCAAGGTGTCAAGGGTTTGGAGGAAGGGCTATTCTATTGTTCAGAACCGCTCGCTGGCTGTTGTTTTAATGGCAGATAAGAGATTAATGGGAATCTAATGACTGTGGGGAGGAGACGGTGCAACGATAAAGTCCTGGTACAGAGCAGGCAAGTACATTAGTCAGTCTAGGTGTGTGTGTGTGTGTGTGTGTGTGTGTGTGTGTGTGTGTGTGTGTGTGTGTGTGTGTGTGTGTGTGTGTGTGTGTGTGTGTGTGTGTGTGTGTGTGTGCGCACTTAAAAACATTCTTTGAATTTCCAGGAATTGACACCAAAACAATGAAAGCGCCTTCGATTGATTTGTCATCAAGCATCATCTTCACCGTCTCATCACAACCAAAACAAACTGAGCTAATTCTCAAGACTCCAACCCCCCAATGTAACAAAGAAGGATAATTTATGCACTGGCAGGGTGGGGGGGGTGTCAGCGGGGCTGGATGCTCACTCGTGGATCACGGTAATTGTGATTCGGTTGCTAGGATGTTGAGGATAATGAATGTCTTGTTGATGCAGTTTGTCATAACCCGTGCCATCTTTCGGCTGCTCGAGGACGCGGCGCCTATTAGTAAAACACAGACGCGCTGCCCCCCCGCCGCGAGGTACGAGCCCACCGAGCGACAGGGCATTATTCACTTTATGAGAGAGAATGAAGAAAAGTGTCAGCCTGCAGCAGATTGTGCATTAAACCCAATAGTCTGAAGCACACCTCTTGACTTTTGCCACGGAGTTCCTGTCTACCAGTATAATAAGCAGAGTGGAGGAAGGAAGGCTTCCCTTCACCTCCGCTGACACACGAGGAGGATGGTTTACTCTCGACAATGCTAATAACGTCATATTGTCTGAAAAAATCTGAATAGAACACAAGGAAGTGCCTGTAATCATGTGGTTTAATTGAAAGGAGACCCGCCCTCCATGCAGAAGTGACTCTTAAGATCAGGAAATGAGATGCTTCTTAATGCGCCCGCTCACCGGCGGATGATAACCTTTGATTTCCCCCCACTTACATCACACGCGGCTGCTTGGCATGACAGTCACAAGTCGTCAGTGCCTGACGAGCGAGAGCGAGCGTGGATGTCAGGGCAGGGAGTGATGGACACAGGCTGGCGTTGTCTGGTTTTCAGAGTGCTTTTGGAAATAATGGAGATTTCTTACCAGAATAGTCACGAGGAAATGAAACAAGACGAATGGCGGTTCATTTCTGTAAATTTTTAATCTAGGCAGGAAGACAAAGGCAAAAAAAATCGAATAAAGCTCAGAAATCTGAACAATGTTAAAGAAAAATTAGGGGTAATTTATACTTTTCATTCATTTTTAACTCGCCAGCAACATGAAGGAGAAAGAATAAGAAAACATGTCCGCCAGAGGCAGTTGGCGTTTCTCGTTTCCACAGATCACGCTTCATCCGAGGAGAATAATAAAACAACGTGGTGGAATCCGCGGCTGGAGAGCGCTATGAAATATTGGAAGTGAGTTGAAGTCAAACATGCAGGATTAGACGGTCTAATTAGGTGTAACTCATTTAAGTTTTTATTATGCACACTGTGAAGGAGGAGGGCACAAAAAGGTGCTCACCCTGCAATATAGTCTTTATAGCTCAGTGCAGAGATCCACCCACATGTTTGCTATGGACGACACAGTTCTGCAGCGAGGCTGTGATCAGATGCAAAGCCGCGGAGTCGATCTTGTTGAAGGACACTTGAGCGTTGGTGATGCGAGGGCCTTGAACGCAACACGACGACACCAGCCTGTTCCTCTGGGCGGAGACACTACTGAGTCCAGCTGTTGCTGCGAGACCGTTTGAAGCCGGCTTTACTCTCGAACCGACAGTCCCTACATGTGTTTTAACTTTTAATGCTAGCTCTGATGTAGCAGCTCCGCGGGCCGGCACCGTGACGAGCGATTCCTAGAGGAACCGGCCTGATCTATTCCTCACAGATGCTGTGTGATGAGGGGAGGGATTGACCTGAGAGCAGCTATTTAACATCCGTCCCAACAGCCGCTTTTTAATTCACGCTTCTTGTTGTCATCCAGTTTTCCTCATGCAGAACTAATTGGTTGTTTTCGCCTGTTGTGCATGAGCCCGTGTCTATACAAAAAAAAAAAAAAAAGTGAAGGACACTCATCGCGACTTTTACACGCACTCAAGCGTGGACTTGAACGCAATCAGCACATGAGCGCGTAAACACAGGCAAGAGGGGACGAACCCGGCTCCTAGTAGGAGCAGCGAGCGGAATCTCCTTGAACCCTAGGCCACAGTTTATCACACACACACACACACACACACACACACACACACACACACACACACACACACACACACACACACACACACACACACAGGAAACGGCCGCTATCACCGCCGACTCCAACCCGCATCTCTCCAGCGCTCTCTCCTACATCTGATTAGCATTTTGGTTAACACTCTAATTGCCTCTCATTAAATACCTTGTCACTTTGATTAATTGGTGTGGTGCAGAAATGTAAAACAGCAGAGCGTTACAACGCTCGGCGAACAGTTGCTGATTGGAAAAGACGAACAAGCCCCTGGAAAATGCTAAACAGAAGGTGAAGCCTCCCCGACTCCTACTTTTTTTTCAAGTTTAGTCAGGCTTTTAAAACTTGCAGGAAAGTGGTCCAGTTAGGAAAATGATGTGCAGCTACAGTCCTGAGGCCAGTCTGCTTTAAAGTGGAGGAGAAAGTCCTGCTCTCCTGCTGCACACTTAGCGCTAATGGAGGAAGTGAGACGCTGATGATGGCCTGCCTTTACCTTGCTAGCCAGCGCAATTTAAATTTCAATGAAAAGCTAATCACTCATATTAGTCTGTCAGTGTTTTACTTTAGGAACAATGGCCCTGAACATACGTTTTAAAGTTGCTCAGTTACGTACTTTTCTCAAGTATTTTTTCACTTGCTGCAACTTTTACCTGTTATCCAATACAGTTCAGAAGTAGTTTTTTTTTCAGTTTTATTGCTTTTTATTACTTAAGCAGGTGAAAATGCATATGAATATTAAATTTGCACATAAACACTTGTTTTGAATTGGGTTTGGGTTTGTTTCATTTACAGTACTAAAGATTTTCAGCTTCATCCCAATTCCTGAGTAAATCTGTACTCTTGCTTTCATAGTATCAAAGTCAATATATATCAGTATTCAGTTTAAACTGAGGTCCAGATACTTGTTCTTTGTTTTGATAACAGCAGTCATTTACTCCTGAAAGCTGTCACACTGAGATTGAAATTGACTGTAATTGGATGAAATTATACCTTTTGCCGTCTTTAGAAACACATTTCATACAGTTGGAGTTAGTTTGAAAGGACGGTTGACGTTATTGTAAGAGTTGTTCAGTCATGTCACCGACTTTAGAGCTTAAAATAAAAGTGACCTTCAGCAGATGCTCGGTGAAAAAGAAAATCAACCAGCGGGCACATTTTGCATCCCCACCTCCTCCATTGTGTTTGGCTTCCTGTCACATGTGCGTCGGTAGCATCATATTCTCATCCTGCAAAAGGCCAGGGTCAATTTGATTCGATTAACCAAGCATGGCCACCGGTTGCACCGCCTGCCACTCAAACCCGTGAAGCCCTCGTCCGCCTGCCTCCGCTGCACCAGAGTGATATTGCATGTCGGAGACTTTTATTATTGAAATGAGACATTTATGACACCGAGCCCGGTCTCCCGGATCGTCGCCGCGCGGCCGGAGGAGGAGGAGAAATGAGATTTGGCAGATTACTAGAATGTGCCACCTGCGCTTCCGTACTCATCACAATATGCCACTCACCATGAATGGAAATACAATCTCACTCGTATTGTGGGGGAGTTCACGAAAATCATGATCTGCTGGATTGTGGTAAATTGTGGAGTTGAGCACCTGGGGCAGGAAGGGCTGCTGTTGAATAGGCGGAGAGTCTCACAATGGCAGCTTATTGTTTGGTGCTTTATTATTATTACTATTATCCTGTTCATTGAGACATAGTGGTAATAGTCAGACATGAGAAACACACTGAGCTGTTTAAAGCCTGTCTGCAGCTGATGTGGTGCCCAGACTGTGTGTGAGGTTGAGTGGCTCCCATCACACTCTTATCTCTGCAGCAAACGCATCTATTCACACGCACGGACCAACACAGCGAACACACAACAGCCGTCTCTCCACTTTCTTTATCTAGATCCCGTTCAACGCTGGAAACAAATCTGATAAAAGCTGATGGCACATTTACAGGCTTCAGACCTCCATTGAGCACATTGTGAGCCTCAGGCTGGGCACTGATTGGCGGCGACTGTGATCATTTTAAACCCTTCTTAACGCATGTAACCGCGCCGTGCTCCCCGAGTCAACGACGTGTGTAATTGGTGCATCGCAGGGAGCAAATTGTTGCATTAATAGACGGAAACTGAGACTTGACCTAAAAACCCTGTGGAGTCGGGCTGAGAGGTGTGAGCGTGTCGGAGCACAAAAGACGGTTGACGTGAAGCTAAACCGTTTAAATAAAACATCCAGAATTAACCTTATGTGTGTGTTAGAATAATTTAACTGCTGAAGAAATAAAACTAATAGAAGCCAATAAATTCATCTTAATAATAAGATGAAGTGATAAAAATCTAACATTTAGGCTGCTGATTGAACTTTCTCTCTCTCTCTCACACACACACACACACACACACACACACACACACACACACACACACACACACACACACACACACACACACACACACACACACACACACACACACACACACACACACACACACACACAGAGTCTGCAGCACCTTGAACCCTGACCTTTAGGTGTCTGCTCTGACAGGGAGCTTTGGTTTTGGGGCTTCTGGGAACCATTTTTATTGGCAACAATAACCTTTAACTTGAGAGGCATATGAAGGCTACCCTATATTGTTGCTTCATTACACTTGTCCCCGAGGATTACCCTGATCCCAGACTATTTTTAGTCTGTGAGTGAGTCCCGCGCAGCTTTCCGCGACTACGTGGGTGATGTAATGACCTGATATTGCTCGCCGCTGATTTGGCCAGTGAAGAGTGGTTGAGTAATGTGACAGGGAGCTTGTAATCAAAATGAAATTACTTTTTGATATACTGTAGATGGAATCCGCACTCCTAGACGTCTCTCAGCTCAGATACCACATGTACCTTGTTTGCATGCTTCCTCACTCACGCATAGCTGGAAATGGAGTTCTTAAATTACGCTACAATCCCAATGGGAAAACAGAGTAAACAGAAAAATAACAATCTGAGAATAATATGAGGATATTATGGAGCGTGATGGATCATACTGTAGATCACCATGTGACTGAATGTGTAAGAAATTGTGTTATAAATGCCTTATAAATAATAAATATGGAACATAAAGAATAGTAATATATACCACCTTAATTTTTTTAGTTGCCTTTAAAACCCTTCCTCTCCTTTATCACCTCATTTTGTAGTTTAATTTTCCCTAATGGTATGTAAATTCAGTTCACATAATGCACAAAATGAGGAATGCGCACACATACACACACACACATCAAACCAGTGGCTTCTGAGTTTTATTATTCCCGAGCTTTGTCACATCTGGTGGCTATTAATCAGGGCCGTTAGCTCATCAACAGGCAGAATGAATTGGGGAACAGCAGCAGGTAAACACACGGGCAGGTGTACTTGCACCATCACTTCCTGCCTTTTCCAGCGCTCGCTCTGATTGGAGATTAATGTGCCCATCTGGACCTCATTACAACTTGTGGAACTTTCAACACTTTGTCAGAGAGACACAAACGGGATAGTTGATGCGTGTGAAGGGGAACATGGCCAAAAAGTGTCCTAAATGAAGGATTATCATATATCAAACTAGCCTAATGGGAAACAAGGTAGTTAATGCATCTGCGTTACACTTGAAAAACAATATGGAGGAGAAAAAATGGAGGCTGGGGTTTAAACGAGCCCATTAAGACAGGCAGCAAATGCGCTGCATTAAATAGGCTCCGTAAATTTGGCAGTAGCCTGAAGGTTAGCGAAGCACATTTGTGAATGGCTGGTCAGCACTTAAAATGTCTGAACCTGGTGTGAAAGTGTAGCGTGGAGGTGCAAAAAGACAGAGGATATGTAATGTGCTCCCTCCATCAGGAATTACTGCCAAAGTGCCCTTTGTGAAAGCACTTAACTGGCACAGTAGTTGCTCTACTGGAAGCTGTTTTGCACCGAACTGTGGAGATGTGTGAAGGTACGCTGAGGATCCCAGGTGTGAATGAAGAAACAGAGCGTGTGTGCTAATCATCACCGAATGAATGCATCTTAACTGACGCCAAGATCCCTAAAATGATTGGAATTAGTACATCCTTTGCAAATCTCACCAGGTTATTCCTTAAGATCCAATCCCCAAAATCTCCAAAGTCACTCTCTGTCTCTGTCTCTGTCTCTGTCTCTGTCTCTCTCTCTCTTCTCCCAGGTCAACGGGCGTGACTTCTCCAAGGTGGACCATGAGGAAGCGGTGGTGGAGGCCATGCGGCGAGACCCCATCGTCGTGCAGGTTCTCCGCCGCACCCCCACCGGCGCCACGGTGGCGTTCCCGCCCCAGGATGCGTGCGTGGCCGACGTCTGCACGCAAACGGACATCACCTTCGAGCACATCATGGCGCTGGCCAAGCTGCGGCCCGCGACCCCGCCGGTGCCTGACATCTGCCCCTTCCTTTTGTCGGACAGGTGAGGACGAGCGCTGCGGCGCTTTAACTGAGTGCTAATAGTATTGTACCCCGGTGAACCTGGAGCTACCCTGAGGCTGCTGCGTGGTTCTCCTTCATTTCGTGGTAGTTATTAAGCAGTTCTATCATAGTGTGGAAACCCCCCAACCTGCATAAGTACTTTGTCCCTGTGATATCATTATGCAGTGCCAAACCCGCAGGCAATAATTGCTTCTGTGTGCTACATCCATTTTGTTTAATGGGGGCTTTTGCTGGGCGATTAAAAGCCAATGGGCTGATAGAGAAGGTATCTGGTGCTTGGGCCGTTCTGTGGCTATATTTAGGTCTTTACTTGGCAGCAAATGCAACATAAAAGTAGGAATCAGGCAGTTTTAGTTAGTTAATATGAAGACGCAGGTGTAACATCGTTTAACCTTTTCTTTCTCCAGCTGCCATTCCATTCACACCATGGAGCACGAGTTTTACGAATGTCCAGAGTACCTGTCAAACATTCCAGCAGAGGTGGAGAGGCCCGAAGAGTATGAATATGAGGTAAAGTTTTCTTTCAGTCAACGTTATTGGTTGATGGAAACTCATCACTGGACGGCTCTCAACCTTGAGAGGAAAACTGCGTATGGAGCTCTAATTATGGCCAGAAGGGCAAACAATGAAGCTTTCAATAACATCTGCATTAAACTGATACTGTAGCATGACAAATGCAACAATTCGCTCTTCTGCTTCCCACAGGCGCTTAGTTTCTTGGTTATCATGCAACGTCCTTTGTGTTCCTCCGACTGCCACTTCACGCTCAACCAGAGGTGGGAATATGTTGTAAGAACGGAAGAATGTCGGAGAAAGTGCGTCAACAACATAATTAGAATCCAGGAAATCATATTTGTCCCCCTTTCGGTCACTATTTCGGACCAGTGTGCTCGTTGCAGCGAATGCATGGAGGAATTCAGATGCGGGGCCTACATGTCACACATGTCAGGCTACGTGACAGTGATGGGTGACATTTGCCACAGTCCGTGGACCTTCCTGGTTGATTAGGGGCTTCCTGGTCCAGCGAACCTCTCCGCCAGCTGTGGCCTCACCTACAGCATCATGTAGAAGAAATGCTCTCCCGTGTGGCTGGGGGACGGGGGGGGTGAAGAGCTTGTGTGTTGTAATAGACGTAGTATCACGGAACACAGAGAGCCATGCTCCGCCCCTCCTCCCCCGCTTACCTCGGCCCGTCCGCGTGGATCTGACTGGAACATGCATGACTTTCCTCTTGGATGAAACATAATAGGCTGCCATTCCCAGGAATGTTGCTCCTGACTGACAGGTTTAACTTGGCCTCAGACTAATTGTCCACATGGGTGCTCCTGCTGTCACAGGGCTCCCGCTCCCACTTCTCAATCTAACCGCAATAATGACGGGCAGAAAGTACCTGTGTAGGTTTCACAGCTGCCAGTTTTCTCATACAGATCGTTTCACTCTTAGGAGTGAAGAATAAAGTTTACACCCCTTTTTAATTATCATTACAATTCCCAGAGTTATTAAAATACTGTCATGGAAATTTGACTTAATAACATTCTCATCTGTTTCAATGATTCTATCTACTTCCCAAGAAGAGCAATGTTTGCAGATTTTAATGAAAGGCAGGTTACATAGGATGGTTAATTAAGATGCAGCAGTGTAAAACTTCTAATCCCAGACAGATGAAGTGTGAAAGAAGCTGGAACCCAATTCAGACTGAATTATTTTCACTTTGTTTCAAGACAGTGACAGCTGAAAACTCGACACACAATGAGCCCATTTGGCTTTTATGAAAGATGAACTGTTAACTGCATATTAGTCTTAAATGTTACCGACAGATGTCTGACGTGTCTGGAGGAAACGAGATGCCGCCCTCGACGTCTGACGCCTCAGCAGCATGTGGTTAATTCTGGCAAATCCAAGATTGGTTTGCACACGCTGGAAATTAGCAAGTGCATCAGCTGTCACAATGCATTATGGGCCATATGAAAACACTCCACTGCTGAGTTCAAGCTCCACAGAGGGACAGATTATGATCCAATCATATTCACTTTACAGCTTCAGGCCCCACGGCTTCACACATCTGGAGTCCAGCGAGCGCCGCACTGTAATAGATGCCTCTTGTAATCCAGTCAGACCCAGTGTGCGCTGACATACGGTGGCCTGATGCTGCGGTTATGTTGCTGTCACGGTTTATACAAATCAGCTGGTGTGCCAAACCAGTACCAGACTGGTGCATTGTAATATCATAAACACCTCCCAACCTTTGAAGGTCAGAGCTGTCTGCACAAGGGGTTAAATGCCACAGAAATTAATTATTCCCCCTGTCAGTCTCTGCTGTTGTGGGGAAGCTGCTGTTTAATTATCACCCCCCCCCCCAAATAGTCTCTGGTTACCCCATGCGCCCTCCTACACCCCTCCCTTCTCAACTTCACAGCGGCAAAATGAATTTGGCAGCATGGGGTTAATAAAGATTATCCCTGGTGTTAACTTTATGTGATTACCTTAGTACACAGCAGAGATCAAAAAGAGCCGGGACTGTGATGGGCAAAACGTGGAGGAAATAACCCGAGGGAGGGGTCCAGCCGGGGAAATATCAAGGCTTTAGTCGCCTGAGCAGTGTGTTGCCACATGCTGGGTTATGAGTGATAAGGACAGGCTGTCGTTTCTCTGACGGGAGCGTAGTTGCTGGAGCCATATTTGCATCATTGTTATATTTACATTGCATTGCACCATCTGTACTATATTCTTCCCCTGTATTCACTAGCGAGTGATAAGCATGTGAGATTGCCCTGATTTTGGGCTCCAGGAGAAAATCCACACAGGTCGTCTTTGCCTAGAGCTTTTTCGAACTAAACGAAACACTCCCAAAGCGGCGAGAAAGCAGCAGTAGCTCTCCCATAGGTGGGATCATTCCAGCAGCAATACAACAACACCTCATGCAGTTTTAAAATCCATCCAGGTCCATAACAACCTCCTTGTGTTTGTGTGAAACAGGAGGTGGAGCTGTGTCGGCAGAACAGCCAGGAGAAGCTGGGCCTGACGCTGTGCTACAGGACCGACGAGGAGGAGGACGCGGCCATCTACGTGGGCCAGGTACCGACAGGATGTGATGTCACGCCTCGTTACCGCCTTTAACGATGCTCCTTTTAAAGGAATAGTTGGTCATTCAATGCCACGTAATTACTGTCCACAAAAACAGATATTCACTGCACGGTAAAAATAGAACGGAGCGCTGATAGTGAGGAGGAAGCACCTTCATTAAATCAAACCTGGGTTTCCTTTTGGAGCAGGAAGCTATTAAACGACGGCATGAGCTCCCATTTGAATTCTCGTTTTCACACTGGAGCAGCAGCAAATGGGAGAGGAAGGGAGAGAAAATGTTTGCCAGTGAAATATCGTGTGAGAATGAGCCACGCGCGGCCAAAGAGCAAGTCGGGTTTGAAATGTGATTCCCCTTCCTGCCGCTCCCCGACACGTTTTAATTAGCTGTGAGCGACAGCCTTCATTAGCTCCACAGAACGTTAAATAACGCATCCTCCCATTTACGGCGCGGCGCCTGACTACGAAGTACTCACAACAGAGAGGAAACGCATTACGGAGATTCTTTGAGAAATCCCCGGGAAATAAAAACAAATTATTTCAGTTATTGAAAGAACCTGAATGAATGAATGACGGAATTAGGCGGCTTTAGACCGTTTCGTCTGGCTGCAGGTGCAGTTTCGCTGCCGTTACGAACACAAAGGCGAGGATATGAAAAGTGCAGCATGAGCCGCTGTGTGCAAGAATCCAGCTTCAAGGACATAAAAGGCGGAATTAGCTGCCTCTCCCCCACCAGCACAACAGGCATTTAGATGAATGATAAAGGCATAAAATGATCATTTCCTGTATTAACAGACATGCATGGATGGAAATGGGGCAACTTTGGTGGAATTGGAGGAAAGGAAAACACCCGATCCTCTAATGTTTCTATCACTAGTGATCCTTAATGCCAGATGAAAAAGGTTTACAGTAAAGGCTTTTAGCGTACGGTATGTGCATATCCACTGGGATGCATTCACAGACCTATAGGTGTTGATTAATCCAGCTTTGTCTGACACTTCCTGTATGACACCTATGTTCTTTAACATAACCGATGGCTCACGTCACCTCAGGGTGAATGGGAAACGCCAGGAAGAGAAAAAGGTTGTCTGAGAGATAACAATCAGCTCTTTTCAGGGAGTAACTGACTTCTCCTCCTGACAGCAGACATGAGGGAGCAGAGCAGCGCTTCAGTGGGTGTATTAGAGAGAGAACAGCAGCGCAAAGACCAGCTGTCGACACTGATTTCCATGTTCTCCTGTGCAGGTGGAGCCAAACAGCCTAGCAGCACGAGACGGTCGCATCAAGGAGGGAGATCGTATTCTACAGGTGGGGGACTTTCCAGTGCCTCACTAAGCTTCATTATGAACTCATTTGTCTGCTCTGTCTTTGTCTCAGGACTGTCAGGATATCTGTCGTACCAGATCCGAGCCTATGTCGCTCCTGTCGGTGTGAGCATATGTATATTTAATCGCCTAGTTTTACTGGGGGAAATTAAAATCCTGGCTCTCGGTGTCATTCCAGGGCTGCTCCTTGCCTCTCTCATTATGCAAAAACACCCAAAGGGGTAAAAGAAGGGGAAAAAAACGTCTTAACAAGGAGGCATCGACTCATCGGAACATCTGGCCGTTCTGTACACAGTATCATTCTTTATCATCTCTACTCTATAAAATCTATTTTTGTCCATTAAGGTGTGCAGTATACTGTAGCTTCAGCGCCCACTGTTTCTCACAGAGTTAACGAAGTGGCAAAGTTTGCACGCTTCACTGCAGGCTTTTATTGGGGGAAAGGTGTAACTGAGGTGAACAGTCCCTCATTAAGGCTCAACAAAGAGTTGTCTGCTGCGTGCTTCTGGTTTCAGCGCTATGTGGACGAACCTCTGATCCACAAAGCGCATGAAGTAGTTTTTCTCTGAATTATTATTTTATAAAGTGCCTGTACTTGTTTTTGTCTACTGATAAAAACACAGTGTAGTTCGGTGTAGATAGAAACACATGCACTGCAGTGTTTATAGTGTAGCCTGGTCGGTGCGGATGACCAGGAACCCTGTGCATTGTGATTATGATGTTGCTTATTAATTACTTCTGGACTGTTTATGCTTTTGTCTGCAGGTATTGTCCATTTTTAACAGCAATGCTGTGATTGAAACATGTGGTCATTTAATCAATACCTTGAATGGGCTTATCCCAGCTATTTACACCAGACTTAATGTAGCTTCAGAGACTTATCCTGGCTGGGCAAACAAGCAGTGGAAGGTCAGGCCAGGATTTCTCACTTATCTTGAATTTGTTTCAATTCTACTCTTGTGCAATATGCCTTTTGAAATCTGAACGTTAATTAAACTCCATCTGTACCTGCAGTGTTTCTGTTTCCCACTAGTGTGAGTGATTATGGGGAGCGGGGCCTGCTGTACTCCTGGCCCTATTATCTTCTCCTGACAGCCCCATTACTCTAGTGAAGAAAAGATGAACGCCACCTGTCAGAGAACGGTTAATTGTGTGTCTGGATGCTCGGCGAGAGCAGGCTCTCTTGAGGTTGGACAATGCACTCGCAATTGACTCCCCTCACAGAGCGAGCGGCCTACACATGCTTTTTTTTCGTACAGATGTATAGTGGAAGGGATAGTGGAGGAGGCAGACAGCGAGATCTGAGACAACCATATGAAACAGAAACAGATGATGATAAAATTACAGATGGTCCTATCTTGGGTAAATTATGAGAGTTTCTAAACTTGTCTTTGATGTCCAGATAAATGGCTGCGAAGTGCACGACCGAGAGAAGGCTGTTGCCTTGTTGTCGAGTGAAGAGGCAAGGAGCATCATACTTCTGGTGACAAGACCAGACATCCAGGTACACACACAAGCACACACAAGCACACACAAGCACGGGCTCCCTGGCCTTCCTTGACAACCCATGTCATGTCAAATAACAGCAACTGGCGGCTAAGTGCCTCTTCTTTTCCTTCCATCTGTCAATGTGATTGTATGGAGTTTCTACACGCACACACAAACACATACCCAGGGAGAGATCTTTTTTCTGACAAGGCACTGTGATTTCAGCTAGAGGAGGAGGCATGGCTGGATGAAGAGCAACAGCAGCTCGTAGAGAAGCTGAAGATGGAGATACTTGAAGAGAGGAGGAAGCAGAGGGAGCAGAACTTCGACAGGGATGATGAGGTGAGAATGTAGCAAAAGACATGAATCAAAGACATGCCTTTCTGCGAAAAAAGTAGCAAGGCATGAATCTGTATTCTTTTGCTAGACAAGAATATCGATCGACACTGTGTAGATTTTCAGAACAATCCAAGAGAGTAAAATGCTCCATCTTTCTTCCTGCACCAGCCTCAAGCTGAAGATGACATGACGGACACAGCGACCTGTTCCTCCAACAATCAAGACAGTGGCTTTGGACGCAGTACAGACAGTCCGGAGCACCAGCCCCTGCTCGCTAGAGTCCACAGGAGGACCCCGGCCCACCGCCTGAGGGAACGATGGCGGGCAGAACATCCACACACGAAACGAGCAACTGGGCCACAGGACACCCAGAGTCAAAGGACCAAAGGTCAAGGTCATGAGGGGGTGGTGAACATACGTAATGGAGGAGGTGGCATCTTGGGTTTGGAGAATTGCTTCCAGCAACTTCTGGAGCTCAAGTGTCAAATTCGAAATGGGGGAGAGTGCGGGGTGTACTCCATTCGACACAGCATAGAGTGTAGCCTCACTGAGCCAGGAAGAGGGGACGGGGACAGCACCGACGACGCCCGAGGAGAGGGAGGGGTGGAGCAGGAGCTGAGAATGCTCAATGAGGAGCTGCGCAGCATTGAGCTCGAGTGCCAGAGCATCATGCAGGCGCATCAGCTCCGTCAGGCCCAACTGGACCCCTCGGTGGCCACGCCCTGCTCACCGGGATGGAGCCCCAAAGACGGACACAAGCGGCACGGCCGGCTAGCGGACATTCACGAACACCCGGAGAGGTCGGACAGCGATAAGATTCGGGAAAAGGACAGCTCCAGTGCCTACAACACAGCGGAGAGCGCGCGGTCGACGCCGCTCGGTATGGAGAGATCTCCAGACCACTCTCTGCAGAGACACATCAGCATCACCAACCAGAAAAACCTCAGACTGGTGTCTTCCTCCAGTCCCATCCCAGTCCCCAAGGGATCACCCAGTCATAACAGGCCAGCAGACCCAGGCCCTGGCATCTCCAGCAGCCCAGATCAGAGCAACCAGTCCCGCTCTGAGTCGGACCCTGCCCTGCCGGCAGATGATGAGAGGTGTGAGAAGAGAGGGAGGACCAGAGACTCCAGAAGAGGATTTCCTTATGGGTCGTCATATCAGACAGCCCCCCATCAAAACCAAGGAGGACCCAGGCAACTCCAGGTGCACAATACATAACAAAGAGATATTCACGATAATCTTGATGTGTCGTCGGGTAACATACTTACGATCCTGTTTTTTTGTGTTACAGAGCTACATGCAGCTACTTCAACAGCATTCATCTCTAGAATACTCCCAAAGCCAGTTGAGTCTGCTCAGCGTCTGCAGAGATCCCGTGACCCGGAGTGGAAGACCCGGGGAGCCCCGTCTGGAATGGAAGGTCAAGGTCCGCGCCGACGGCACCCGCTACGTGGCGCGGCGACCCGCTCGTGACCGCATCCTGAGGGAGCGGGCGCTGCGGATCAGGGAGGAGAGGAGCGGAGGCATGACCACGGACGACGACGCCATGAGCGAGATGAAGATGGGCCGCTACTGGAGCAAGGAGGAGCGGAAGCAGCACCTGGCTCGGGCCAGGGAGCAGAGGAAACGCAGGGAGTTCATGCAGAAAAGCCGCCTGGAGTGTCTAAAGGAGGGAACGGCCAGTGGAGCTGAGGGGAGGAAGGAGATCAATATCTTGGAGCTCAGTCACAAAAAGATGATGAAAAAGCGAAACAAAAAGATCCTGGACAACTGGATGACAATCCAGGAGCTGATGAGCCATGGGGCCAGGGTCCCTGAGGGCTCCAAAGTACATAACGCCTTTCTGTCTGTCACAACTGTTTAGCACACACACGCACACACACAGTAAAGTACTGCCTACTTTTTTATCAGGTAGCCTGCTTTTCAGGAACCACTGCTTTGTAATGAAAATGTCATTTCTAAGGACCTGTGTAGCATTCATGAAGCAGCCTTTTAGCAAGTTAAGAATGTACAAATATCTCCCCACCTCTATCGTGACAAGACCTCACCGACACAACACGGCCCTGTTTTTACACTGGCTTTTTGGTGCTGGCAGTTTGGTAGCATGTTGGTTCCAACAGACTGACGATAGAACCTGAGGAACCAACAGATGAACTTCATGTATACTGTGTATTGTGACTTCATGCCCTCCATTCTTTTGTTTCATTGCATATGAAGCATCTGCAATTTGCCTCGTTGGAGGTGGCGTTTTTTTATAAGGGGGAAAAAAAACTGTATTTTTCACTTTGTAAACTCTGTTACTTTTGTAAGGGGATTTTTACACTCAATGTACAAAACAATTTATTGTGATTTATTTTTTTTATTTATTTATGTTTACATCGCCAAACCATCAAGGACACAATGTGATTGTAATGTAGCTGGCATTAAATTTCAGAATAAGTCAAGGACAACTAATCACAAAACATTTCTTTCATTGTTCACTGAATCTGAGTAGCACTAAATTTAAAATTTTAAAGAACTGAAAATATCAATATGCAGATTTACTTTCACATCAAACTGATTAACTATCAAGAGTCTGAGTGGCTTATTGAATCAGTGACCTTTGAACCCTGGAGTTGGCCTTTAACCCTTACTGTGTATGCTGATTGTGTTATAATGTGAAGCGGATCCATATTTATATTGTTTACTGTTCTTTCTATTTATTGTAAATTAAATTTAATGGTCTGTCTGATTGTTTCACATTCAGTTGGTCACCTTGAAGGACGCTGTCAAAACATGTGTCATATTTGCAGCGTTTCAACCTAAGCCTGCTGCTTTTCACTGTAACATTAAAGAGGCCTTGAATTCCGTATTGTTGATGGTCATATTTATAATAAAATGAAAATAATACAACACAGATTTGTTTGACTCATTAGTTAGATCATTTTGTCTCGTCTTGAGTGGTTTGTTGTGCTGCCTTTAATTTGTCACTGCAGCCTTTTATTTTGAAAGCTGTTTCGACAAAACGGAGGTAAAATGTCCTCAATCTTTTATTTCACCTATTTACATAAAACCAAATCAGTACTAACGTCATCTTAAGTTGCTTAATGCATGCAAAGCGGCTATAACTATTATTTGTTCCGGCTGGATTTTTGGGCTCTGCTAATGTACACAGCTAGCGCTAGCCACATTAGCCACTAACAATTAACGACATAGTATCCCAGGAATGTGTAGAAATCAAGCTTTTGGTACAAAAATCATTTAGCCTAAGAGAAAAAGGCACCAAATCCTCATCCCGTGCTCACAGGACTTTAAAGGGTTTATTTACATTGATAATTGTTATTTTAAAAATCCCTTACACACAATAGGGAAACTCTTACTACAGTATATTTCATATGAATGTATATTATTTCTGTCCGTCCTCGCCGGGGCATGGCTATATATTACAATGCAGAAATCTCATTAGGTAGGATTTAGTTTACAAATTTATTAACTATACCACAACACACTTGGTTTTGGGGGCTCCTTTCAACACAGACAAAACTAGAAACAGTTTCCTTTCCAATGACACCAAGCTCAATAATGTAGCTCATAAAAAGGAGGAACTACAGCCATTTTAATGTTATGGCTTTATTTAAAGAAAGAAAGAGATGGTGAAGAGCAGCAAACACAAGCCAGGCCGGTTGGAGGACCAGCAGAGATGAACTGCAGAGCTCTGAGTCAAAGGTACAGATCCTGCCACAGACCTGGGATCATTATTCCCAAACCTCAGCTTCTAGTGACGCCCTGTCTTTTTGTTCCATACCACAATGAGACCGAGTGAAAGCTATTGTATTTTCATGAAGTCATTTGTCTTTCTATCAGGAGTGATTGCAATTGCTTTGATCACCATGTCAACAATTTACCAAATTTGAGGCTTTTCTCTGTAGAATGTGTGGCTGTAGAATCGCCTTCCTTGACTTGATCTTAGATGCATTTTAATGAAGAACTAGGCAACATGTGCTCAGATGTACTCAGGCAGCTTACCTATTGTAGGAACATTCAAATGCTACTACTAATCCATACTTTGGGTTATAATGAAGGAAATGGCAGCAAATTGAACACACACAGTCCACCTAACATAATAAGCACAAGGCAAGGAACACACACACACACACACACACACACACACACACACACACACACACACACACACACACACACTGAATTCAGATTGCGCCAAACTGAGCATCCTGATCTCTGTGTTCCCAATCAGAAGCAGCCACGATGCAGTTTGATGTTTTGTGGCTTCATAGCGCACATAGTAATTTACCCTGTCACTGCAGTTCACATTATTCATGTAGTCACACTGGGATACCTGAGAGTTCGCGCGCGGAAGAAGATGCATGTCCGTTTAGCAATAGGAGGCATCAAAGGCAAACTCTACTCCCATTTCAAAGTATTAAGGACATGCCTGTCAATCTGCTGCGTCTGTCCACAGCTCACTGATCTGAAGAATTAATGAGACATCATGCCGGCATCCGAAGCGCCTGGGCCTTTGTGCATAATATTAAATCAGGTAAGCACTGCACCCACTTTCCTCACAGCAGCCCATCTCCCTACATAGTGTAGATCCAACCACTTCTATCTGTCTGACAGAGGAAATGAGGAATAATTTGTTGCAGTCAACCTTGTATTATACATGATTAATCCCAATGTGCATAGGACTGATAATTGAATGTATTTGAATGTTGATTTGTTACACACCAGTGATGTTGTCAACTGGATTTTTCAGTAACCAAGAGCAGTAACTAAGTAATGTAGAAACTGAGGTGTTGCTCTCAGCTGTTTAGCCCATTTCAAAGGCATGGGTAACATTTTGAACGTTGAATGAATGCTAGTAAACTAGACAAACTATACCACAGCCATGCCAGCAGAGATGTTTTCTCTATGCGTTTGCTCCCAAAGTGTTAAGCTGTAGATTTGCCTTTAATAGACTTTGTGAAGAAAATCTTGCAGCCTCGGTTAAAAAGAGCGAAACACTTGAGGCAGACATCTGGGTGATTTCTTCCTTCAGTAATTAGTGTTGGTTGGTATCTTTCTGGCGCTATACTCGCAAGAGAATGTGCCCTATAGCCACAGAAAAACAAATTTGCGTATTGCACATTTTCCAACTCCTCTTCAACCACCCTGTCTCATCGGGATCTGGCTCATTCAAATTCCAGCAGCTGAAGTGAGCAGCGGGCCCCGCGCTGCAGTGATGAAAACGCGCAGCTTCCCCGCTCTCTTTTATCTAATGACACCTTTGAAGCGGCAGCGAGTGAGCGGGGCCTACAAAAAGTCAGGTGTGCGTTTCTAAGAGGCTGGTTTAGACACTGTGATGGAGACGCTTGGAGTGTATGCATCCTGCAATCAAGCAGTGTACTATAATATGAAGAAATTACTGAACCTCATTTTTCTATTGCATAAATACCACATTTGGCCCAAAAATAGTATGATTCGTTGTCCTGGTCGTCTGTTCAAAGGACACCATCCTGTCATAGGGAATTTAACTAAATTCAATTTACATAGCACCACATCGTTCCCTTGGGCAAGGCAGGTCTTATCATTGTTGTTTGTCAAGCCAACAACAGCTAAATCATATATTCTAATATGCAGCACGAGCATGAGTTGTGTCTTTTTGGAATAAATTACTGATTGGGGTTGGGTAATGACACATAATTTCCCATTCATTAAACCTCTATTTATGGCCTCAATTATCCACTAATGGCTCATTCAGAATTCTAATTAATGAAATGGATTTTTTTACACTTTTCTCCATTAAGGACAACAAACTCTTCCCGCGGAACCGTAGATAATTTTCAAACACAGAAATTCCAGCAGTATCAATAACATTGTGTTGGTTTTGATGGTACAGTTGTGATCTTTTGGACAGTCTGTAGTAAGCACGACCTCTCCTGGCTCCTGGTTTCCTTTTTCTGGATGATATGAACAAGGTTAGTTTTATTCATGTCTTACCGTGTCGCATTAACTGTCTATAAAACCTCGACTGATTGGTTAACAAGCCATCCAGCATAAAATAGCTCCTATTTGTAGCATCAGCGGTAAAGGTCGCTCAACTTGTGCTTAATGAGCAATGTATAAAATATTCAGGGTCCAAGCCTCAGTGTAGATTCAACATAAGATAATTAGAAGGAAAATGGAGTGAGTGGAGTTGTGGGGAACCAGAACACTGCACAATGGGGAAGGTGAAGTTATTTTAATGACGAGTGCCAACAGCGTGCTAGAGGTTTGTGTGACACTGAAGGTGTGTGTATGGGAGGACACTCGTGATCAGGACAGCCTTGTGCTTATTATGTTAGCTGGACTGATTTTATAAACCTCTAAAAGTGACGCATTTCAAAGACTGATTGCTTTAAACAATCTGTTTGAAGCCGTTTTTCTTCCTTGGCGGTTGGTGACGTTGTGGTTTGTTTCGTGATCCAGTAGTTCTGACTCGTGGCTTATCCTGAGAGACAAACATGTTCTGCTTCAGCCTCTGTTGTTGGTTGTGATTAGCTGGTGATGTGCTCGGCTATTGATCTGGCTGACTGCTCCTTATCTTGCCCAGTTATTACTGCTTTGCTGCTGGTGGCTGTAAATCTAAAGGTCCCACGAGTCAATGAGGGGATATGAGAGAAACAGCTTTTTCACAAAATAACTTTGAGAAGTATTCTGTTGAAAGTATAAATAGAAAATTTACATTCAACATCTGAAAATGCTTTAACAGAAACCAGATGTTGTCATCGCTGTATGTTATGATGCAAATAGGACTTTAAAGTGAAAGTGAAATTAAAAAGTAAACAGAGAGTAAACAATCATTAAATGGTTCCCATATACCCCCGTGTAAACCAAACATCTAATTAGAGTGTGTGATATCCAGAACATCAGATGCTCGGATAAGTGTTTTCATCAAGTTTACTTCAGCCTCCATGAAAGCCTCCTAAATGACCTACTAGGAAATGAGAGCCCTAACCAAGTGTCATTAGGCCTGATGAAAGCAAATTGATTTCAGTAGCAAGAGGATTTTAAAAGAACAAGTGCCTCCGTGAGATTACCTTAAACACAGCAAGTGCATTTTCTGTTTGAGTAAAGGTGAGCAGATGGTGCAAATGAACCGGAATAAAACAAGAACTACACAATTAATATGCACAAGATGCCAAAGCCACACGTCTCTGTTTGAAAGTCAAGCTTCTCACTGGGCAACGATATATAATAACAAATGCCACCATTCAAATTAAAATAAAATCTAGCACAGCAAAATAAGACAGCTAATTTGACTGGATTTAAACCTTGTCAAAAACAACAAGGGGAGGAGCAGTGTCTGCTAGATTACTGGTGATATAGTTTTTCCTTTACGTGCTTGAACGCAGCATTACAACAGGTTGAGTATAGAAATAAAGTTTTTTTATGAAGTTAACATGAATATTAAACTTTTTAGAGCAAAAAACACTTTAAAACTCAAAGTAGATCTACTTTCACAGCAAAGGCAAGACAGTGCTTTGAAGGTTGTAATCAATAAAAGATTTATCTGACAACGGAACACGAGAAGCATTGAGGGATATCAATAAAAACAGCGTTAGACCGAAGCGGCTTATTTGACAGCATGACAGAGAAGTGTGTGCTTTGGGATCGATTACACTAATTAACTGTTTCGCAAAGCAGAGATCTGTAAATATCAAGTGAACCCGCCCGTCAATAGAGACAAACTGTACGTTCTTCATGTAGCGTTGCCGGCGCTCTTCTCGGCCCGGCCCAGAGAACTTACATTTGCTTCACGCTGCGGATCGATTGACTCGCTATTATGAGAAGATTTGTCACACGCGTCCTCGCCGCTCAGCTGCATCGGCGCTTTTCCTGTTATCGCGTTATGGCTGGAGCGGACCCCCCTCATGATCTGTTTGCCCGATGCGCAGTTGGAGGATGAGTACGGAAGGCCTCTGTTGGAGGACAAGTGCCCCGCGGGCTGTCACTCCATTGCTGCCTCTTTGTGTAAGTCCTCATCAAGTTTTAGTTGATGGCTTCTGTCCACGTAGAGGACACCAGCTGTCATGGTCACTGTAGCAAAAAGACCCGTGGCTGGGTCTGAAATCACTCATTGCTCCAGCCACTCAACCAGAATGTGCTTCAGATTTGGATCAGTCATGGAACAAACCCACACTCACCTGAGTGTGTCCCGCAGGAGTCCAGCCCTGCTTCTCAGGCCAGCACCTCTCAGCGGAGGACTTATCTGGTCTTGACTCTTTCCCGATCCTGTGCAGTTCTTGGTATCTTTCACCTTATTGTTTTAACCTCATCACCCACAGCTCTGGTTTTTATGTTAGCCACCAAGTATCATATGCCTTCTTAATATTAAATAATAATACTAATAATGACAGGGGACTGTGCTCTCCCCTTTTCTGTTTACTCTGTGCACATCAGACTTCTAATACAAGTATAGGCAGAGACAGGAAGCGACTCAACAAACTGCTGTACATAGAAGAAATTCTTGACTTGAGCAATGTGCTCAAAACCCATTGTAAAGATGGTCATAACTTCATAAATGAAAGTTGTTATACACAGATTTCCATAGCACTAGCTACATTATGTGCTATATAATGACAGAATGGCTGATTTTGCCTAGAGCACTACCGTAAACAGTACAGCAGCGTCACTCGGTATTGTGACAAATGCCCACAGACAAGTTCCTTTCATTTAACATACATTCAAGGTGTCCTATCTCCATGTTTTTTGCCTTTTCCCCAGCTGGTTGCCTCTATTATCATTGAAGCCTCCCCGAAGGGATCTTTATAATCGCGTAATCCATCCATTCACTGGATGCAGCCTACTTAAATCTCCTTATATTTACCTCCCCGGTTCTCCTCAGGCTGTCAGAGCTCACTAATAGGCAACAAGCTCCCGTTGACCAATCCGTCATCACTGATAGGGGAGGACCTGAGGAACGCCGTGGGGGAGAGAGATAGGCGTAGTTATTGCCGCTGTGCCACCGGGCGGCCTCGTGCATGCGTGCGTGCGGACGAGCTCAGTGCTCAGCGCCCAAACAAACAGCCTTTATCTCTAAAATGCTGCCTTTTCTCCTCCCGTGTGCCTGAATTGCAAGACTATAGGACCGTGTTATGTTCCAACACACAATCTAAATGCAAATGGTTAATCATCTCCTCAATGTCTGTTTGCCTCCCAGGAATCCACACATCCTTGACAGGCACTGATGGCAGTAAGTAGAGAGGCAATCAAATATTAAACGTACACTGCATCTACGAGTCAGGCAACACATGCTTGTGGTTCAGTTCAGTTACCTGGGTACATTTTATTACGACTCGCGAACGTAACTTGTCATTTTTGTTGTTATTGATATACTTGCTAGTATAAGTTAAATACTGAAATATCAGTAACAGTATTTAGGCCTGTGGAGAAGCTTTTTCTTCTTTTCATCATAGGGAACCAGTTTAATTACATGTTAATGTAGTGGTGAAGGCATTTAACCTTTCTGACACCAATACATTAGCTGATCTGCTCGCACCAGGGAACTGACCCTCAGAGCCAGTACAATTACTGGTGCGTAGTGGATATTTTATACCTCATATTGTTGAAAAAGAGGAGAGGAGGGAGCCTAGACAGTCATTAGGAGGGCAGAATGGGTTTCAGAAGTATGTTTCATTATGAAAGGTTTGCGTTGCAGTGTCAGCATCATTCTACATTTCTTTTAGATCTTTGAAGTGTAAGATCAGTGATTTGGAGTGGGGGCCAATAGGGTTTAGTGTGCAATTATGCAGAAAAAGATCTGCTCTAGAAGCTCCCCGTGAGCAGCTCCGACTGGAAGCTGGAGCGTTCATGTGGCTTGCAGGCTTTTTGTGCAGCTCCTCATTTCCTACATTAATTATTGCCTTCGTGGTTTTTCAGAAATGATGGGAAACTGCCCTTGGATCAGCGTCAGACTGTATTAAAGGCAGGGAGGCCACCTCCTTCTGTGGAAGTGTCTTCTTGCATTTTGGCATGGCTCCCTAAAGACGGTGGAGTGCTGGATTGGCTGCGGAGCTACTAGAGGGCGAGAGAGAAGCACTGTGGAGTGTGATGCGGTTTGAAGCACGGGGGAAACGAACCAGATTGCTGCTGTGAAACTGCGGAGGACGCTCACCATTAAGCTTCCCTGACGCTCTGTTTGAACAACTTGGTGCATCAGAAGCGAAGGTAACGAATTCACCTCAAGGCGCTGAGCCAAGGCCCGCCCCTTTTAGCGTACGGTACACACTCTCCTGCAGAGGATCTGTCAAAATACATATTCTCCCCAAAGCATTCGCAGACACCTCTATCCAAGGACAAATCAATTAGCAGTGGAAGACAGACAGATGGTTTTGAAGGACGCCGGTGCCTGCGCCTCAGGTGTGAGGCGTCGGAAGGCAGTGACTGTCAAGTGGGATACTCGTCTGCGTGATTCCCCCATGTCATACACGCACACATCTCCCCGAGAGCCTCCGCAAGTATCAGACACGCGCTTCCACAAAGCGGCAGCTCACAGCTCACTGTGGGATACAGATATCAGTGCAGAGAGAAAGGAGGAGGGTGTGAATATTTTATATATACATATTGTCACGCTGAATGCTGCATTAGCATTTCTTTAAACATGACCTAAGGTGATGCTAAAGAGGCTCTGTGGGAAGGCGAGTCTGGAGTTTCCTGTAGCTGGAAAGCAAAAATGTGAAAATCAGTCTGTGAATAATTAAAAATGCAGAAGAAAATGGAAGAACGTATTGTTAATCATGGATTTAAGCAAGCTAATCTCCTTTTCCAATCGTACCCTCACAAAGGGACAATACATCAAAGTGGCCCATGTGGTGATTTCCCAGCATCTTTCCTTTTACCTTCCGACTGATGCGATAACAAGGCTAACTGAATTAGTCCAGCTGCTTATCTGCACGTAGCCAGGGTAACTGTATGATTTGTTTCCAATTGAGGCACGGAGGAAGCAGGTAAAAGGCGGCCATTTTGAGAAAGCGTGGAAGGGAATGATAGAGAACCTGGAAGCATTCAGAAAGGCCTATCAATTAAAAGGCCCATTGTCCCCTATTCAGCCATAATTAAAGCAGACAGAGACGAGGATGCAGTACACAGTGGCCAGCAAGCGCACACAAAGGGATGGAACAATGCAACAAAGATAGGAAATCATTAATTATAACATAAAGAGGACAAAAGCAGCAGCTGAGGAAACACTTGTGTTCAACAGGAAAAAAAAGGCTGATTAAGAGTAAATTCTTACAAGTGAGAATTCTTTGAAAAGAAAAGTAAGGAAGGACTGCGTATTGTGCTTTTGAACTATCTCTAGCTCATTCTCGCATTCTCTCTGATTGTCAAAATATTTTCATCTGTGCGCTAAATTAAATCTGGCTGACATAAAAGCAGCACAGAGCGACGGACTCCGCGTCGCTGCCAGCGGCAGCCTAATGCGTGCTAATTGAGATGCACGGCTTCAAATAGCAATCAGACAAAGTGATTAAGTCTTAGCTTGTCCACATCTTTACATCACAGCTTCCCCTCTTCCAGTGCGTCATCCTCTGATAGTTCATAGCTCATTATTTCATCATTCATCTTTCTTTGCTTTGCAGCAGTGTTGCTCCCTGGGGAGATTAGACCCGGTGCAGTTAGATGTAATTAATTCTCTGCAGAGCTGTAACTCTAAACAATCAATACCTGTCTTTAATAAGCATGAAGCACATGTGTACACACTGTACAGCTGCCTGACTATTGATATTAACCACTGTTAACTACAGTCGATTCTATCTAATGAACTCATCGGCCGTCAGGTCCATCATGTTTTCATTGTATTGGGACGTTCCAGATGTTCCAACCACTGCATGACACCAACACACATGTGGCTCAAAGGATGACACGCTAGATAACGCAGCAGAGTTGTCCCCTGAGCCGTGCGCTTCTTCATGGGAATTACTGAGTTGCATCCAGATAAAAGTCGTGTGTCTTATTGATTCCTCTCCTGGTACATTCTTGGCATTTGGCTTCCTTCGGATTACCAGACTGAGCGAAGGACGCACAGACGGCACCGCGATGACATTCAGCAAAGGTCCCCGTCTCGCATTCGGATCCAGCACCTCATGTTAAAGCGCCAGACTAAACAATAGCCTCCTCACTTCAAGCTGAGCTACTGTGGGAAACTTGATGTTTGGTGTATTTCTATTTTCAGATTTAAGCTAATAAACGAGCTTGCGTTTGTTCTTCAGTTGTCCCGCATAATTGCCAACACATCAGCAAATGAAAACCAGCCTGTGTCGTTAGCAAATAGCAGAAATGACCTTGCCCTGCAGTGACATCTTAATCACCGTTGACCAGTATTGAGAGCCTGAATCACCAGTGATCGAAATTTAAGGCTTTAATCACCAGCGGCCAATAAAACGCTGACACGGAGCCTGTTGTTTGCCTGACAACTGAAATACTGTTCACTTCCACCCAGAGTGTGTCTTTTTATGATGGCACTGAATCAAACGCTTGCAAACACAACATTACTGTGATGAGCTCAGGGTAAATTATGATTAGAAATTGTAATTGTACCACATACATGGATCATTTTAGCCGCCATCTATTTTTATTGCTCCCCTGCGAACGCGGGAAATGGAGGGGTGTTTTTTTGCACAGTGACACTAAGTAAGTCTTCCGCCAGCTGTCGAGTGCGAGTTCACGTACGTAGCCGCGCCTTTTCATTTTCAATTTACAATATCCATAAATAGATCTCGGGCCGGCTCCCGAAGCCGTGACAGTGGCTTTTTGTCTCCAAATTCTTAATTAACCCATAAATTGAATCATGCCATGAAAAAAGCAGCAGCTCATATATGTGATCTGTATCTGTCTGTAGGAAAAACAGAGTTCAGTGGAGAAAGTAGAAGTGCATTCATCTTGACTTTAGGAGCATCAGAACATTAGGCTGGTGGCTGAGCACAGTCCATTCCTTTAATACACATAATTATAGGGATTGTTAAATTAATTTCTCAGTCCGAATCATTAACCTGTTAATGAACGGATCCACAGATAGAGGAGTCATTCCGCTGTGCCGAATGGCCAAATTCTCCATTTCACTTCTACTTCACCATCACAGCAGCACTAGCTGCGGTTCGACTGGAATATAATTGTCACGCTTAAAATGCCCCGAAACATTTTCACAGCTCCTCTTCAATGGAGTCGCCGAAAACCTGCATGTGTCAGTGCGTTTTCTTTATTCCTCCCAATGCCTCTCCACATCTGTACACTCCCGCTCCCCCCAGAGTGGCAGTGATCTGAGTGACAGGCAGGGTTGTGCTGCTTACATAAGCTGTCAGCACAGAGGACTCTGGGATCAAAGCGAGGCCTGTCTGAGCAGCTGAAGTGCCCTTAATACGTGCACCACAGCCGGCCTGTGTCTGCCTCGGTGCAGCTTGGTTGCAATTGAAACGCAGAGCGAGGCGGATTAAAGGCGACCTTGACCTCTGACCGCTAAAATGTATCCAGTTCTTTCTTGAGTATAAGTGAATGTTGGAGGTAATGATGAAGAAATCTCTTCAAGTCTTTTGAGAGATTATGTTAACTAGGCTGAATAATTAGTTGTAATTAGTTTTCATTCTATTCATTACTCGTCAGTAGTGACCACATATCTAACCTCCCGTATAAAGCCATCTTTGACGTAAATAATTACTTGTTGCCCCAATTATATCCTTTCTCCGCGTTCTTTGTTTGGGCTCATTAGTCCCTTGTGATGTTATCAGTGATTGACCGCAGCCATCAGCCTCATATCCTGCCCAACATCCTCTGTCTGGAACATCAACTGCGCGAAGCCCGATAAACATCGCTGATAAACTCCTAAAGCTTGTCATTAGTAAGACTTGGAACGGCGCCACGATGCCGAGCCATTAGTCTCTAAGCTTTTTGCTCATTTACATCATTTAGGAGCGACAGAGTAGTCAGCGAGAGTACGTATATGACATCAAATCATTTCCACGCGCCGCTGCTTTTACCTGGGGAAAAAAGCTGTAAACAGACACAATGAAGCATTCAGAGCGTTCCAGTTAGAAAACCGCTTCGCTGAATCGTGGCACTTCTCTTTGTGTGCATCATAGAAGCCCTAATGGGGATGTTCAGACTTTAAGCTGTCCATCACATAACATAAAGACAAATTAACGGGGCTTTAATTACCAGAGTCCATACCTAGCGTCAGGGGCGCCGCCGTGACAGGCTGCTGCTGACATGTTTTGCCACCTTAAGAGGTCGGACCCATCAATTTGCTGCAGACATTTTGACTTGTCTTAACAGAGCTTAAGAGCCGTACGCGTGTGTCCAAGCAGATCAATAGGTGCTCACTATAAAATGGACCCAGGCGTAAATTAACACTCCGGGGAGCTGCTGGAGCAAGACACGGGTGCAACAACCGCCCGGGTGTAATTTGGGCAAATATACGTCCGCTGCCTGAAGAAACACCAAATGGATGTTGAGCAAATTGCCATAAAAGTTTAATATTTAAATAATCCTTGTAAACACGCCGTAATCATTATTTAATACTAATAGCAGCGATAACTCAGGCACAGACGCTTTGCTGCCATCAATGTCTACATATTCACAATGAAAAAATGTTATTATTGTAATAAACTCATAAATATCAGCTTTCTAAAACGCCACCCAGCATCTTCTTGCGCATAGATGTACTCACAGAAGCCACACAGGCTGCGCAGACAGATACAAACACAATCAGGGATTCACACGCGCACAAATATATGCGCACACACAATAGCCCGCAACTCCCCTCCAGCCTGGCAGGTAATTGCTGTCTATGGGAGGACAGGTGCTTCTACAATGGAGCGCCAGTGTCCAGACAGGCTCTATTCACTTCCACTGTAATTACCTAATTGAAAAGCTCACAGGGGAAGGAGAGAGAGAGAGAGAGAGAGAGAGAGAGAGAGAGAGGGAGGGAGGGAGGGAGTATGAAGAGGTCTGTTAGAGGAAGAGAAAGGAGAAGATGGGCTGCTGGAGCACAATGAAGCTACACACTTCACACCACGCTCTGGACGCAGGCACATATGCTTTAAAAAGCGTAATCCTTTTTTATGCGCACACGTGCGCCAACATCAGCCCCACACAGCCGCGCGCGGAGGTATTTCCAGAATCAGATCACTCTGGGGATAAATATTGTCCAGCTGTAATTGAGGGACGGGGGGGCGGGGGGAGGGGGTTGGGGCCGTAATGGGAAATCTATTGTTGCGCGATGGGGATGCGGCAGGGAAAAGAGGTGGGTCACCGTGTGTTGGCTATAAAAGCTCCGGGGCCAGGCTCATTTCTGATATCTGCACCCCCCCACCCCCCCACACACACACACCCCACCTCCGTTGGCTTTTAAGTTTTATGTGGGATCTGCAGACAGTGAAGGGCCGATGAGTTTGAGGTCTGAGACGATGTTTGTGCATATGAATGCAGGTTTGTGCGGCTTTCCAGCTCTGCAGAAAAAATGTCCTTGTAGTCTTCATCTGTTTAATTTATGTACAGTGGTGAAAGTTGTGTGCACGCTTACTTTTCTACCTGGACAGTTGTTCACTGTTGCCTCAATGCAGCCAGTGGAGGCAGATGGCCGCCCACCAGTTGTTTTCTCCCAGTAATAAAGCCAATAGGCATATTTCACTGTATGTAAAACATACCCTTCAAGACAAACCTGACAAATATTCTATGGAATTTCAAGCTCTGCACTTGCTTGCTTTTATATTTAGCAAAACCAGGTACGCGAAGCTTTTTCAAACCCCCCTCAGAGCGTCCCGTTTGTTGCAGGCAGCTCAAAATAAGCCTGAAAATAAGACCGCGCCTCATTGTCCTTGGATGCATTTGTCTTACTTAGCAGCCTTGTTCGGGCTCTCGTGCGCCTCCGGTCTGGAACAAAGCGACGCTAGCTCATATCCCCAAGGCTAGCATTCCTGAGTATGCGCAGACTCACGCTGGTTTCGTGAAATGTTTGGAGGTGAGAGCGTCTGCAGCGCTCGGTCTTTGAAAACAATCTGTTGCCGCTTCTTGAAGATGTTAGATGAGCACGGTGCGTATTTTTGTAGATGCAGCAGAGTTTGTCTTTGGAGGTTTGCATGCCTGCCGCTGCAGCAAAAAGGAAATGACTGGTTGTTGAAAACTAGCGAGATTTGGGAAGCGACAAGAAGGAATCTGAAGGTGAAACAAAAAGATGGACACACAGTATGATGATGGTGCTCGCGTCCCTGTTGGCTCCTCCTGAAGGCAGAGACGGAGCCGGGAACTGGACAGACTACGCTTTGGCTCGGTTTCATGGCATGGGCTTCGGCCATATCGAATTTGACAAACACACACAGAAAATAAGCTGTGAAGTAAATAAACCAATCTGCTAAAGTGCCCGTCACACACACGCTCTCGCTCTCTCTCTCGCTCTCTGCAACATGACTCGCTGAGGCACATTCTGCATCGGTGAGAGCAAAAAATGTCACATTCCACCTCGCTGGGCATCAAATGTACCCTGGAGTCGCACACATGTAAATAAGGAACTCAGAACATGACATTTTATGGTAAACATTCAGGCCTGTGTGCCTCCGTCGCTCTCATCTCCTACAGCAGTGATATGTAGACCCTGTTACAGCATGTAAATGACCCCCTGCTGTGCAGCCTAGGAGTAGGATATGACATACATCCTCAAGTATGAGAGTGTGTGTGTGTGTGTGTGTGTGTGTGTGTGTGTGTGTGTGTGTGTGTGTGTGTGTGTGTGTGTGTGTGTGTGTCTTCCTTTGCCATCAGTGTTTGTTCGAACCTGTGCATTATTCATCCATACGTGTGCACTGGGTTCAAGCTGTCAAAATTAGACACACGCTGTCCTGTGTCATCTTTCCATATGAAAAGGTTTATGAGCAAGTCGCTGTAGTCTTTGGATCAAAGCGTTCTATCTGTGATGATAGATACACAGAAGCGCAGCGGAGATCACAGTATTTCCTAGACCCGCAGTGAGTTTTATTAGTAACAAGCTGCATTATTTACATCTGATTCTCCCTAATTCAGTCACTGCACAGTCGGCCTAGTACAGCGTGTAGCATAAAGGCAAGGTGGCGGTTGCTGAGTGTACGGTGATGATGGAAGTGAGCTGTGTGTGTGTGTTCTGGCAGCTCGAATGAAGGAAAACCGCGGCTGTTTGCCAAGCTGTGCACAGGCGTTATCCACTGGAGGTCTCTAATGCTATTTAAATAAAGTTGACTTTGGCAAATGGCAGCCGTCAAACAGACCCAGGCTATTAATGAGTTGTGCATGTTTGGGATCCGACATCTGTAAGGCTCGATTCAGAATTATGGAGAATGAATGCAGGCAGCTGCATTGTGGGTGATGTAGGCACATGTAGTTGATGTAGTTGCACAAAGACAAATTTTTTGTTGTGCCTGCTATTTCAGTTTTTTTAGGAAGTGGATGCTCCTCCATTAAGAGTCAGCCGTCATGGAGCACTCATCCACCTCTTTAGGCTTCTTTCACAGCTTCTCTTTAGCTCAGTGGCTGTTTTGTGCCGGTGTCTGTTTAGGGTTTTTTACGTATAATGGTGGTTGTTTACCGTTCTCGATCAATGAATAGATTTCCTAATTAGGCCGCCGTATTACACTGCGTGTCTGGAAATCTCAGTCTTTCAAGTGTTTTCAGCAAAGCAATCTCTAAAAGATAAAATGCGCTAATTGCAGCATTGGCTGTGACGGCCTTGTTCTTTTCTTTTATCGCCAACACACTCCATCAACCTTTTCTCTGTCCTCCCTTTAGGCACTCACCTCTCCTCTTCAACAATCTGTCCTGTGACCGCACGGAAAAATGGCCAAACGTATTGAGTTATTTTTTTATTTTTCTTTGTCCATCAAATCCACAAACCCTCACAATAACAGACTGCATTTAATTATTTTGTAAAGTCCCCATTTTCCTTGTCATTCAGGCCCCCTCCAAAGGCTGGAGGTCACGTTTTTATTTTGAATAGTCTCTCTTCGAGCTGAGATGGCTCTAAAGAAATAAAAGTAGTTATTTATAACGACATAAAACATGTCGTTTCAGGAAAATGAAACCTTGGAAGAAGGACAGTATTGAATTTTTTCAACATGGTGCTCAATTCAAGCCATTGTCTCTCTGTCCCTCCCAGAGGACACGGTGTGTTATATGTTGCATTTAGGCACACAGGTCAATAAAGGTAATTGATAAGCTCTCAGATGGATATATGGTGATGAATGAAGGATATTTCTAGTGCAATGAATCAAACTTGCTTCAGAGCCATAAACGGATTGTTGTTCGCCCCCTAATGGGAATAAGAACACTCTTCCCCTATAGTCTGTTCTGTGAAGTGTCACACACGGGCAGCTATGGCGCAGCGTTATTGGCCCATCACTTGCACTTTATGAGCACCTTAGAGCGGAGGCGAAGGCGGCGCAGCACCTCAGGTGGCCTAATCAAAGATTATTGGCAAGTCCATTGATCGGCTCACGGAGGCGATAGAAATGTAGTATTAATCTTCTTCAAGTTAAATGCTTTTAGAGCCTCTCCTCGCACAAACTAATAAGCTTTACACTGCCATAAGCAAATAAAAATGTTGGAATAACTTTATCAGTGGTGTTCCTTTACGATAAAACATTTTTTGAAAGTTATCAGACCAAGTAATATTTGAAACAAATCCTATTCTCCACTGTTGACTCTGCTGGACAAATACAACAAAAGCAAATGTTTAATATATAAACAGCATTTAATACAATAAACAAGTAACTTGGTCATTTCACAAATTATATGCTTACCAACAAACTAACTGTACAGTCAGCATTTAAAATCCAGCACTTGGTGTTAAAAATTACATTCAGTGGTGCAAAACACACATTTATATAAAAAACAAATACTTTGGCATCAGGAGGAAACACGTAGCTTATTGAAATGATCAGCAGGATTTGTTAAAACCTTTACACGCTAAAATATTCAGCTCTTCATGAATCTATGTATCTTAAACTAACCGAAGAATTTACAGCATATGTGCACATATAGTCTGACTATTTATAGAATCATAAAATACGAGCCGGACATGACAAAAACACAGCAGTAAAACTAACAGAGGCACGGTGTGACAGTATTATTTCTTGATATGACCTTTGTAAAACAGTAGAAAGCATCAACACCTGCCAATAAAATAGAGGAAACTCCCATAATAAATTTAAACAATTACTTTGAGCGGTTTAACAACTTTACACATTCTGGTTGTGGTTTTGGAAGGTGATCCAGTGCAAACGTCTCTGAAATGGATCATTTAGAAAAACAGTTTAACACAGTTCAATAAATCTCCAATATGGAAAGTTAAGAGCTACTCCCCCGAGCCTTTACTTTTACAGGTATATCACACATTCAGTCAGTACCCAAAGGGGATTCAGTTGAAGAGTTTAGATGCTTGTTAGCACAAACGCCACTCCAAAATATCCATGTGGACACGTGGAGCAAAGTTCAGTGCATCCGCTTTGTTACAGCCGGCAAAAACATTTACACTAGATTCCAGGCAATTTACAGGAGGTAAACATGTGCATTCTTAGACAAGGGGAAGAGTGAAAAACGCAACTTGTTTACTTATTACTAAGTAAGTTGCATTTCTTTGAGTAAAGGTGCAAAAACTGTTTCTTGATATATACTCGTTATACTGGTGAGCCTGTTTAGCAACGTGAGGCCAATGTGCTGGTTGGTTTTCCTCACGCTCCACGTGGAACCTTCCTGTTGACGTCTGCCAGGCTGTGAGCCAGTCTCTTTGTGAAGAGCGTGTGGGATTTACCACAGTACGTGTGTGTCGTCTTCAGCAGATCCTTTTGCAGGGGATCCAACAAAGAAGTCAAGGGGTCGGTACCGAAGGAGTACTGGAACGACAAAACAGTTCATTACTGCACCTTACTGAGCTAGTCGGCACAAACTGCATCATGACAGCGCATATAATAATAAACACAGATCAAGTGCAGCAGAGGTGTTGGGTCTCCGGTGGTCCGTCTCTGTTTTTTACAGGGCGTAATTTGTGCTTCCATTTATACGGAGGCTGTGTGATGCTCACATTTTAGGAGCCTTGACTCTCCGTCATTTCAATGGCACCAGGTCTGTAGTTGAAACAATTCTTAACATCTGATTAAATGCCACAGCATCTCAAAAGGCAGTTTTCAGACAAGGACTCAGACAACTCCTTCTCCAAGACGTCCTCCTCTTCTTCTCCGATTTAAGCTCAGGTGACTGCTCCTCCGAGACCTCGTGCCCACCACTGAATTATAGTTTTCACGGCATCCAATTTTCAGTCTCCCCATGCCCCTGTAGGATTTCCCTTTGAAGCTCTTTGCTGAAACCCTCCAGCTCCTTCACGCTGGGAAGCTGGCTTTCTACCTGTTTTGGTCATCAGATCCTTCAAAACAGACTGACGGGCCACTTTCTCACAAACTCTCTCATCTTATTTTTGAGCTTGTGCTGTTGCATTGCTCTAATGATAGGATTGCTCTGAGCAGACTGTTTGCTTGTGCTTTAATATGAAGCTACCTTTATCAGCCAGTGTGAACTAGTCATGGTTTCTTACTGTATTTTCCTTTTCTTCAAGCTAGAAAGTGCAAGTAGTGGTATGTAGCACACATAAGCATGAGATTTAAAATGAGCATCTAAAATCCTAAGCTACAATCAAACCTCCCTTGAGGCCTGCTCCCAACCCCTGCTGTTGCTGTGGAATTGATCATCGGGTTCCCTTGGTGAGAAAACAAAGTGGCGCTTTGGGCAGCGTTCGGGCTTAGAAGATATCCTTCCTTGGATAAATTAAAAACCAAATCCGCAAGGCACACTGGAGTCAGATGGGACTCCAAATCTAATCTGATCGCTTGGCCCGGCAAAACATAGAGCCGTCCATGCTGTTGGAGTCAGTTTTATGCTATAGGCTTACCTTCCAGTGATAACGGGGATTACAGAAGAAATGTCATTTCTTCCCAATAATGAAGGAGCCTTTACAATGCTCAGAGGAAATCAAAGGGGAATTACCATTTTTACGCCAGCTCATTTGCTTGCAGTTGGGTGGGTGATATTGGGTCACTGAGAAAATGGCATTTTTATGAGCACAAACGAGCACGTACAGACACACATCGGTCATAAAGTTGCATTTACAGTTGGCGTATTGATTTTGTGCGGCTGATGGGGCGCTGCTGGTGTGCGGGCTCTACTCTAAACGGACCATCGGCTGTAAAAACGTAACGGCGGCTTCCTGGCCGAGCGGCACCAGGGAGGAGGCGCTTTACGACGGACAGACTGCTGTGGTCTGTTGGAGGCCCGGGCAGGGAGGAGCACTGCTGGTTCTCTTCCCAAGTCTTTGTGTGAGGATGACAACCCCCACGCTTGCATTAGTTTCAATTGCAATATGGACAGCTCTAAAAACACAATAAGAGTAAACACAGAGTAGCAGGAACTGGTGTTATTTATTTGATTACCAGAAGGTTACACATATTGCTTCTGTATTTAACACCTTTGGACTGCCTCCATACTCCGGTTCTTTTCTTTCTGGAGCACTTTGCTTGTGTTGTGAATATTTGAAATCGGCTAACCGCTTCACACTGCCTCTGTGTTGTGATGTATGGTGAACTAGCACAGTTTTTGCGCTACGCCTCAGATTTCTGACAGGCCCCCTTTGGAACTCATCATCAGCTTCAATTTATGGTTGATAATTTGCCTCCCAGCAAACCGGTAGACAGGAGAAACTGTTTAATTTCACTCCCATTCTCACTAGTTTATGTGTTTACACAACTAGAATATTAGTTTGAGAAAAATCTCTTAAGTAGTTCATGTATTAATTCTTTAAACTTATTTCCCCGGCTGTCACTGCCCTGTCATGTTGCATGTTCACTCTGTAATGGTGGATGTGCAGCCTGAGGTTCTGCTGAGAATGAACAAGTTGAAACTGATGAAATGCTCTGTATTGAGAAATTAATACACAGATGATCAGCCTGTCGCCTGCCCCCTGGCAAACCACATTTAATCATATCTGTACAAGTATTGATACCCATGTTTCCAGGCATGCCGGGGGGGTCCTGTGGGGGGTTGTCTGTGCTCACTTGTCGCAGCACATATATAGTGCCTATGTGTCCACTGTTGTAATTGATCCTGTCCTGTAAAGCCACAATCTTAACTGCAGGCCATGAAGTGGGTATGGATCAGCCATTGTCCTGATCTATGTTCAATGCTTTGTTAATAGGAAAGCAATGAGACAGTGAACGTTGATGGCTTCATTAAGTAAATGCCATTCCTGTCATCAATATCATTACAGTGCTGCTAAACAACACATAAACATCCTCATGGGGAAATTAGCTTTGAGTCTAGCCTCCTGCCAAAGGGGGTGAATCCTGCTGGTCAGCGTGGACCAAGTCTTGTAGACTTCAGTCTGAACTGATCCAAGCTTTCAGCTGCGGTTAATTAGTTTTACAACATTTTAATTTTAGCTTAATTACAGAAAGACACGATCGACAGGATGGAAGTGCCTCCGTCTATTTTGTAACGGATCAGTTTCTGAATTCCAAGTTTAGTTGTAGGACAAGATAAATGACGAGGCCATAAAAAAGCAATTCGCCAGTCATAATAGTTGGCCGTGTCCTCCACTCAGGCCGCTCCGAATAAATGTGATTCACTATTCTTTACACGTCCTGATCAATTCTCATTTTCATTCGGTTTCAATAACAATAAAATTGATCACCCACTCGTTCAGCATGCATGGACATTAAAGCTTTTTACACGCGTAACTGATGAAGGTGGCTCAAAAGAACTATAAAAAGTTATTAATGGAAATGCAGTTAATTTTATGCATGAAAGCAGCATCAGATAATGCCAAACTCTGCGATTCTCATGGCAGTGTAGCCCGTTTTAATGGATTTTCCCCTCATTCATCTAGACAGTTGTTTTTTACAGCTAACACTTCTTTCTAAACTGAACTGTGCATAGACTCCACTGTGTCCAATCCATGTTTTGGCACAAAACAATCACTTTAAGAAAACGTATACAGGGTTTTAAAATAGGGAGTATGGCATGACCACAGGCCCACTGAGACGTGCTCACCTTGCGAATGGCTTGATAAATGGCTCTGAAGGCAGGCTGCTTGTGGTCGTGGTAAACCCCTCTGTTTCCGTGCAGTACGTAGATGCCATCCTCTTCAGCTGATGCGCAGTTGCTGCCATAGATACAATGATCTGGACGATAATTCCACTGGCACGAAAACTCCAGCATGGACTCTGGAAATTAAATAATAATGTAGGCTTATATATGCTATATAGGCTTTTATATATATATATATATATATATATATATATATATGTGTGTGTGTGTGTGTGTGTGTGTGTGTGTGTGTGTGTGTGTGTGTGTGTGTATGTGTTGATATTTAACTGTGTAAAATGGACATCTGGACTGTCTACAGCAATTCAGGGTATTACTGTGCATCCTGATACAAAGTTGGAGCAGGTTATTGTATTTGCTTACCAGGGTTGTGGTGAAAGACTATATTGAGCAGGTCCTGGTCACCCCAGGTTATATTCAGCTTGTATTTCTGCAGTAAGGGCATCAGCAGCTCCTCCCAATGCAACCCCACTGATGTCATGTCGTTCTGACAGAAGACACAAATGCAATATTAGTTCTCGCTGAGGTACACAGCAACTTTGACTGCAGTGAAAGGAGGACATCTTGTGGCCAATTGAAGTAAGTGCGTAGTCTGTCTTAGCCAGTACCTTAAATAATGTGGCCCTCATCCTTGTCATATTCATTAGCATGACCCCTGAGTTGACACCGGTCCTGCCATAGAAAGGGTGGCGGGCGAAGCGGTTGTACCAGGCAATCCGAGGCTCCTCGTGCTCAGGGGCCATGGCAGCCAGCTGGGAGGAATTGAACTCTGATAGGAATGCCCACAAACGATCCACAGGTTGCAGGAAGAGAATGTCTGAGTCCACATACAGGACGGAGTCCACGTCCTTTAGAATAAGCTGTGTGAATTACAAAAAGGCACAGACAGGTGCAGCTAGTGGTGTGTGCTGTAGGAATTTTGTCAGAATAACAGAATTTTGAAATGAAAAACAGTGAGAAGTGTTCCTTTAGAAGCTTACAGGTAGAAAGAGCCTCTGTGAAGCACAGGGTTTGAAGAGCTTCTTCCACTCTGCTGCGTTCTCGCTGGGGAAGCTGATGGAGTAGACGGTGTAGTTGAACTTAGATCGAATAAAGCCAGGCCATGACTCCATCTGGAACACAGGTAGCATTTTTAATTGCTTACTGGTAATCAAACCCAAGTCATTCACTGCCACCAACAAAGCAGTTTACTTACAGCCTCCATGAAACTTGCATGCAGCTGATCTTCAGCAAAGATGTGCAGGTAGAGGGGTTTGATGCTAAAAAGCACAGCAGACTTGATCATTGTGACGGTCTCCTCCAATCTGTCACCACATGCGACAACAGCCAGGTGCATGGGAGGCTCGGGTCTGCTCTGAGCAGCATCCTTGTGACCCCACTGACGCATGATGTACCTGAGGGTGATGACAATGACACAGATGTTGTAAATGAAGCTATCAAACCTTCTGAGAAAGTCTAGAAAATCCCAATGCATTGGGTCTTGTATAATAGTGATGTAATAGCTCATGGCAAATCAAATTATCCGCTAGCTGGAAATGCCAGCCCCACATCATACAGCAGTTTGTTAGCAATGGCAGAACTGTAAAAGTCCCTCTCAAAAATAATGAGCAAATCTTTAACTAACAACTGTGTTTTCCTCTTAATATGAACTAGAACAAACTTTCCTCAGTTCAACCTTATCTAATGTGATAAATTACCTGACCTGTCTTCTGTGAGATGTGAAGTGTGTCAATTTGCAAGTGCATTGGTTCACGTTAGTTCCCTTAAGTACACACTCATTTAGGCTTTGTCTGCAGTGATTGCTGCTTCTATTTAGACTCCCTATGGAAATAATCCATCTTTGTTTACTTTTAATGGCAATGAGGCAGAATGAAGTTTAAAGAATTAGAGTCAAGTTAATTTTGTTTGCACAGACCTGAGACTGGAGGAGAGGACAGAGCCTCTCTTAAGAGTTTTAATATTTGTAATTCAATAAGAAATAAATGAATTAGGTAAATATATACACAGGTGATGACCAAAACGGATAAAATGATCACGTAAACACCAAAGTAAATGCAAAATAACCAAAGTGTTTAAGTACTGATGTGTTCATCTAATATAATTTAAGGTGAATGTAACATCTCGGCACTAACCTCACGTCACTGTCAACAACCATAAAAGACAAATGAGGCTCCATCGTCCTGATGGGGCCACATTCCTACACATCACAAGCACCGTACAGCGTCTATTTGCTGGCGCTCGTCCAGTTCAACTTTTCATTCCTATAATTCCTATATTAATAGGTTTGAGCAGCAGTAAACCGAGTGATCCCAGCCTACCTATTGTACCAGTGCGGCCCCTGGGGCCCAGCGTTGCCCGCTGGCCCTCGCCGGGCTCTGGGAGCCCTCTGCGGGACCAACCCCTTCCTGGAGCCGCTTCCTCCGGGCGACACGTCCGAGGAGAACAACTTACTGTACACGTACAAGCCGGAGAACACGGCAAACACCGTGCACAGCGTCAGTGCACGGATGTAGCGCCGCATTATCCGGTTTGTAAACGCAACTCGTCATGACACACGGACTAGCGTGTAGTAGGCAGCGTCGAGCTACGCGCAGCGGTAGCGCACTTCCGGTCAACGTTTACAAAAGAAAACGTTTGGGGTGACGCAACGCGGCGATGGCGCCGCCTTGTGGCCGCGTTAGAGCGCTGCAAGGCTTTACCTCCATGCGCTACAATTGTCTTCATCCAAACTAATATGCGCAAAGATAAGCTTCTAATCCACGTGATCGCGTTGGGAACAAAAGTCAGTGTCCTTGACGTTTAGAGCTTGGATGTTTAGGGCACACCCTCTATCCTGATTGGTATTAACACCCGCTTCCCCCATTCGCGTACGCTTGTGTGCTTTTATTTTGAAGGCAACATGAAACCTCCGGCTCGTTGTTTCGCTTCATCTGTTTACCTTGATCCAGATCATGCGACAGAACCACGGGGTCTCACTCCGTCCGTGGGGGAAGGGTGGGAGCGATGAGCGGAGCTGATGCCTCCCTTTCCCTCCCCCTCCACCCTCAGGCGCTGTCTGCTGCAACTTGCAATTGATTTCACCTCTGAAAAGACCCATTCATGGCTTTAAGTGACTAGTCGTCTTTATTGAGGTGGCTGCATTAGACAAACAGACCCGCAAGTCAATAGCATTTTCATGAAGTGTGGAAAATAACTGACTGGTGTATTTATTTTAATTTTTGATCCAATGCGTGTGTCCTTATGTTTGGAGGAGTTCTAATGTAACTAATTGATGAAGTAAACCGATCCAGCATGCGTTGTTTGGATGAGCCACGGTTACTGAGTCATTGATGTTCAGCCTAATAAAATAAACAGCGTGTGAAACCAAACAGCCAGACATTAAGATCGTATGCTAAAGGAATGATTTTCCCCGTTATTTTCTTAACCAGACATGTATTAAACAACTTCACACATTTTTAAACAACCAAGCATGACAAAGCAATAAAACAAAAAAATGACTGTGTCTTCCAACCAAATAACGAATGTGTGTGTGTGTGTGTGTGTGTGTGTGTGTGTGTGTGTGTGTGTGTGCGCGTGTGCGTGTGTGTGTGTGCGCAGTTCCCACAAGTCCACAGGCCTAGTCCCAGCTAGTGTGGTGAACCCATGAGACACAATAAACCATACTAACAAACTAAGACAGCCTCTTCACAGTGTACTGAGATCAGAATATAATCATGCCATGACAATTCTCAGTACATGTGCTAAATTGTAAGTAAAAATCTTGACAGTAACAATGGTATAATGGATAATACGACCACATCAAAACATAGTAGTACAATATTTCAGAAATATCCATTGTATCTGTGTAGATATTCTACAGGTTTCTTAAGTTATTGTGTAGTTAAAGTGATCTTTAGTTCTGCTGGGAGTAAAGTATTTTCTAATGTTCATCAACTTTTCTACAACAAAATGAAGGAATTCAGTTCCTGAAGTCTTATCACATCCCAGTGATTCTCCAGTTCGTCTTCATCGTGTGCCCAAAAGTCAAAACCCTTTCTCCACTGGGTAAGCACCATGTAGCATCCAAAGTGGGTCCGTTGTGGGTGCAGAACAGTTCCAACGCCGTGCGGCCTCTCACTGGGCCACAGTCGCAGTTTGTGCAGCACAGATTAAAAGGAGAACACTGGTGTCAATCTCACCTCCGACTGAACTAAAACATGTGGATGACGTGCACTTGGAAGGTTATGACACAATACAGTTGCCATAGTCAGTTGCCATATATATATATATATATATATATATATATATATATATATATGGCAACTATATATATATGTTTCCTTGGCAATACGTCTGCCACACATGATTTGCTTTGGCAACAAGAGCATATACTTCACAAACTAGAAGCTGATTAGCTTGTATTGGTTAAGATTATGTGTCATATATTAACCCAATTTGGCAATTTATTCCATCTAGGTCGCACACATTGTTTTTTACAATTTTGAATTAGCCCTAATTAGTGCTTTCAAATGACAGCAAAGTTAGGAAGTTAATCATTACTCTTTAAATTTCTATTCATACACCTGAATAAAGCTTCAGATAGCATAAACACTTCTATTCTATGAACAATGAAGCCTTATTCAAACCTCATGGCCAACATTGTATAATGCACAAAATGAAACAGACATGAGCCACAAACTAAAAACAAGCACCAGTGTTCTCCTTCTATATGTGTGCTACCGTCCTGCACCGTTTAAAAATGGGCCTCCGCCAAAGCCTTTGCATGGGCGCGAGCATTACCTGGTCCAAGCGTTACAGTAAACGGTGAATGCTGCCAGAAACCCTACATCTGCTGCCCAGTGTCAAAGGCTTCTCTCCACTCTGCCACAGAGGCAGTCCACAATTAATCTGGTAAATGGTTCACTGTCAGGCTGGTGGCTCAGTACGGAGACACTGAGAAATGATGCAGCAGATGGTTCAGGTTTATAATGGGTCGGCACAGAGGCTAATAATTCCACGAGGGAAGAATAAGTCACTCGGCCTGCCACTGATGGTGTTGAGGATGAGGTTGCAGAATTGTGTGAAAGATCCCCTATTATGCTTTTTTTCCCGGATGCCTCCGTGAGGTGTCTGTACATCTCCTGTCTGTAAACGTGCACTTCCAAGTCTCCTGCGTTCGGGGTGTGATGTGCTCAGGATGCAAACGAGACGTGACCCCTGCGCCTCCTTGTGCGACGTAGGGGAGGTCAGGTCACGGCTTCCTTCCTGTCGTCATGGTAACGCCAACGTATGCCATACTCCTCGTTAACTGGGATGTGCCTGTCTGTACGGAAATACAGTTGTTGTATTTACATTGTGCTGCTGCTGCAAATATAAGAGCTGTTACTTAAGCTACAGTATGTTCTAAGTACTTACTGTTTTGTAGCGTTTGGACCCCGGCTCCTACTTCAACAAAGCCACCGTTTGCATCCCTCATTCTCCAAGCAGTCAGAGTGAAGTGGTGTCCCCAGACATGCAAAGCCCTTCATGTGTCATCAGCACCCGTCCGTTCATAACAAGAGTTTAGCACAGCCGTCCTGTCTTGCTCCGAAAGTGAGGAGAAACTGCTTCACTGTGGGTCGGAACATCATTGTCAACAAAATTGCAGTCGGAATGAGCGGCAAAGGTGGAAGTCCAGTTTGAGTTTGAAGTTTGTCCTGGGCGGTGTTTGGAGCAAACCCGGGGTGGGGCTGTGTGACGGCAGACCGCTGTGACACCGGATTAGACGAATTGGCAAAATGTGAAAAAAGCAGGAAGTGCACGAGAATGTCTAATAAGGAGATTTTGCATAATAGGGGCCGTTTAATAAAACTATAGATTGTGTAGGTGCGTCTGAAGCAAAGCATACAAGGTAGAAATCTGAGATGCTTCTCGCACGCTACAGTGTAGATGCTTGAACAAAATGGAGCCAGATCTGATGTGTCGGTGTCCCAGCGTGGAAAGATGCAGATGAGGTGTTGTGTGGGGGGGCATGGCGGGTTTGGGCCCTCGGGACTCAGTGGGACTCTCCGTTGACCGAGCTGCCCTCTCCTCTGGGTGAGGAGGAGCGGGACAGCCCCTTCTCTGTGTTCTCTGAGCTGGAGCCGTTCTGGCTGTGGAGGTCCGCCGACGACACGGTGCTGGAGGACGTGGCCGAGGCGGCCGAGGGCTTGGCCTTCTCCTTAAAGTCTGTGATGACCACGGTCAGGTCCCCGACGGTCACCTCCAGGTGCTGGGCGCTGCTCCGGTCGATGTTTTTTAACCTCGGCCTGATCGACGGGAGATAAGATTGAAGAGAAACTTTCTTCAGGCACAAACATAAACAGCAGCTAAGGTTCGAGTTTCCTGAATCCTGTAATATGTGATCCCCCCGATGCCCTGCAGCCTGGCCTCAGCTGCTTTACCTCATCTTCTTGTGACCGTTCTTCTTGAGCGTCGGATCTCTGTCGCTCTTCTCCCTCTCTACCCTCTCTTTCTTCTCCTTCTTGGGCTGCGAGGGCAACACGAACTGCTGCGTTACCTGCTGCTGCGAGACGAGCTGGGAGACGGGACGAGGTTTCCTGCATGGGGGGGGGGGGGTTGTGGGAAGGTGGGGGGGGGGGGGGGGGGGGGGGGGTGTCACGCGTGGCAGATTAATGAGAGAAAAAATCGCAGGGAGCACACGGCTTCATGCTAGCTAGAGCCCATAGTCACTGCTAGTGCTGGTTAGCATGGAAGTGTTCCTAACACACACACACACACACACACACACACACACACACAAAGCCCGGGAATCAGCCATCTGTGAGATGCGTAATATACCTGCACAGGCTTGTTTAGCTCTCACAGCGCTGCACATTGACAGGATGAGACCTGTTTCAGTGAAAACAAAGATGTGGTGGGAATTGTAAGTGTGCGAGGCACAGTGAATGCAGAGGACGGAATAAATAAAGCCATAATGAGTGAGGATAGTGCGATGCTGGAAGAAAAATACAAAAAGTCAGGTGCCATCAAACGCTTTTCAACCTCAAATTCCTCATTTAACCGAGCTGATTCAGCCTTTGTTGAGTCTTTTAGTGACGGTGATGACGGCCTGAAGTCGTATGTGTGCGACCGCTTCGAGGGGCCGGCAGGAGTCTGAGCACGTGGAAAAGAAGCCATCTGTCCACAGAGTGCACGCATCTAGTGCGCACGCACACACTTCTACACACGCACACGTACGCATGCAAAGGCACGTTTCCATGTATGAATGCACTTCGCTGCACCCACAAACCCAACGCTTGTGTGTGTGTGTGTGTGTGTGTGTGTGTGTGCGCGCGCACGTGTGTGTGTGTGTGTGTGTGTGTGTGTGTGTGTGTGTGTGTGTGTGTGTGTGTGTGTTTGTGTGTGTGACGCAGGCACCAGCAGATGACTGCGCACGTGCAGATGAAGCGTGAGCGAGCGGCTGATAACGGAGGAGGAGGAGGAGGGTGTCGGTTTCCTGAGCCCACGTCCAGCAGCCGTGTTTGTAATCAGAGCTCAGACGTTTTCATATTTCATGAGCCCATTTTATCGGCTTCGTGACACGTTACAGTGGATCGGCAGCTTTGCACAGCTTTTACCTGAATGCCTTTCTGCATGTTCTTTAGGAATGAACATGACCTGTGGTGGTAACTGCTTGGCTCTGGTGGTAACCTGTAGACGACCCTTTGAAGCACTGAAAGGGTTGAACGTAGTCCAAGCGATGTGTTCTGGGCACAAATTAGAGTGAGTTTAAGCACCTGACCAAGCGTGGGAGCATCTCCATCTCTAAAATGAGCCTTGGTGGCCCATTTACTGGAAGTTAGAGTCTTCTGCCTGTGTCTCAGAGGACGTGCTGCATGGACGTCACGTCTGCCGGTCTGTCGTCTCGTTCTGGGGGCAAAGCCGTTGTTTAACATTTCTGGGATGACCTAAATTAGGCCCGGCTTCAAAGCGTCTCACCCAGACTCTTTTACCGGAGTTATCACTGCCTTCACAGAACATGCAGTGTTGCTAGTGAGGCTGGAGTGAAATGCAAATGGGTCTCTTGGCCTACATAAGCGTCTGATGGGGAGGAGATGTGGAGATCCTCTAATGTGTCTGTCTTGTCAGCACGCGGCTGCAGAACTGCTGACGCCTTGCTTTTCTTAAATAAAAGCCAGAGGCCGCTGAGCCCTCTGTTGCCGGCCCGAGTGATTTGCCACTGTCCTCTGACGCCGACTTTTACTCCGACACTCCCGCTAAAATATAAATAATAACCGGACGACGACAGGCTGTCTCGTTTGTGGCAACCCTGTGATTTATGTGTGACTGAGGATGTGGTTGGAGGGATTCACCTCACAGATGACTGATGACTGCCTCACACGTATTGGTGTTTAATGAGCACTACAGAACGAGGCTTTGGAGGATTTGTTCTATTTATCTTCACTATCAGCTACAAACATGTTTGTACATTCGATCTTCCTCCTATATTACAATCAAGTAGTCTGTCACGAATGGCGGTAACTCAATCACCTGGAGGTGAAAGAGGACACACACGTCCTAATGTTACAGTCAGGCTAAGCAGCGAACCCAAACAGAGCTGCCTCTCTTAACCTAATCAAATGCTTATTATCTTAGCACTTAGGCCCTCGCTGCTCTTCTCCATCTGGAGGCTGTGTGTGTGTGTGTTTCATGTGCCTATTGACTCCAACAGAAATTTCTTTGCCTAATGTAAGAGCCCATTCTTTCTGACATTAATACTACGAGTTGTTCCAATCAATATTTGCTCCAGTGATGCCATCCATTCTGCAGCAGCTAATGGAGTCCCACGCTGGGAAATTAGGCCGTTACGAGGACGGCTTAAACACATTGAATTTAGAAAAAAGGGGAGCAGAAAGAAAACGGTGTATATTAATCATAATCTCTTTATGTGATGGGGAGAATGTGACTATACCCGCTTGTTTTGCTGGCACCCGTTCCTCCTCAAATTGGTCGCCCTCCAGTTCACGTTATGCTCAAGATTGATCAGCTCAATAAGTGCGGCGCGCAATGAGCGCCTCTCTGAACCCCTGCTGTTCACAGCCGCTCACTGCTTTTTTCCTTTTTAAATGAGAGCTGGAAAAAAATACAAATGCTGATTTTTGGTTGTTCGCACTTCACTGGCAGAGGAACTCTAGCTGACCCCTTCCCAAATATGTGACACACACATGCATGCATGCATGTCAGCCATCGCTATCACACCCCTCTGCCCCCATGCACTCCCCCCCTCCTCCTGATGCACCCGCTGACCTCCCACTCTCCCATCTCTGGCCTGCGCTCACAAAACGGGGAGGACAAAAAAACAGCACTTGACGAGCGAGCGCGGGCAGAAAATGACTCCTCCGGTTCTGCTTGTTACTGATTCTGTAAGTGGAGAAATTCTGAGGCCACGGTGGACAAACGGAGCATCAACGCTACTTCCTGATTTGAGCGATAGCGGCGCATGAGCCAGAATCAGTTCACAGACACGTGATGATAATAACGTCTGTAAAAAGACTGGCCCACCAAAATTCCCCCAGGCTGCGAGAAATCAAATTCTGTGACTGTTCAATGACTTTAAATCAGTCACTCCATCTAGAAAACCATTTGGCTTCATGTGATTTAGACTTGACCGGTGTGTTTGTGACGAGCAAACAGCCCACAGAATGGCGGATGGACTGCAAATAGGCACTGGAGCGTGCAGCTATAAGCAAACCTCATCTGGCTGCTCTGTGATGATTGTAACATCATTGTGAAATAGCTCATTTTATGCCCCGTTGAGCACCTTCAAATCCAGGTGTAGGTGTGTGTGTGTGTGTCGGCTTCTCTCCTAGCAGGTTGTAGGCTGCTCCCAGGGGCTCCACCAAGCTGATGATTAATGTCGCTCCCTGCATGTACATGCTACCATTGAGTGTGTGTGTGTGTGTGTGTGTGTGTGTGTGTGTGTGTGTGTGTGTGTGTGTGTGTGTGTGTGTGTGTGTGTGTGTGTGTGTGTGTAAGGAAAAAGAGAGAGAGTGGAAAAGACAGATGGCTCTCCACGTCCTGTGGTTTATGACACCTTCTGCAGCCTTCTAGTCACACTACGCATTCTCCCCTCTCTCTCTCTCGCTCACTCTCTCTCTCTCTCTCTCTCTCTCTCTCTCTCTCTCTCTCTCTCTCACACACACACACACTCACACACTCCCACAGCAGCATGTCATGCATCAGTGTCACTACAGTAATTACAGGCTTATCACGTAGCCATAATCTTGAGCCACAGTGACGCGATAACAGCCAGCTCCATTGTCCCCGGCGTACGCTCGGTGTTTGTATGTGATGTGAGGGCTAACTCCACTAACCCACATGACAGAGCCTGATGCTACTAGAGGATCCCATCGCTATAAAACACTGATTGATGATACAGAAACGATTCCCGTTTATTGAAGCCATTCCAATCACTCATTCTCCTTTGTTAGTGTGTTAAATGTGTGTGGTAATATCAGCTCCTCATATAACCTGTTTGGTTACGTGATGTTTTCAACGCGGCCGTGCTCCCAGAGGAACGTGACGCAACGCCAACCACCGTTGCACAATAAGCAGACATGAAAACGAACGAGGCGCAATGAAAACGCGTTGCACTCTGGTGTGATCACAGTGGAAATACTAGTGAGCAGTAGCATTAACACCGCGGTCAAAGAGGTCAGCCCAAACATTTCTGGCTGTGTTGTCTGAATAAGCATTCGCCCCCGCACGTCTTGGCAGCTGAAGAAGCAGATTATTGTTATTATTTATTATCAAATGGGTGGATGGAGACATACTGTACTAAAAAGAAAATAATATTCTTAATGGAGTTGTAGAGGTCAACACACATTATTGCCCAAGTGGTATATGAAGATATACAGACAAAAGTTTAACTGCTTATTCCCACTTTTATTTTGCAAACTCAGCTCAGAGCACACGGAGCCCCAATTTGGCTGGTGTGCACTGTACGTGAACTGCGAAGGGGGGGATCTCACGTGCAGGATGGTAAAAACCTGACAGGTTTCCAGCGAGCTAGAGGGCGTTTGCGCTTGTTTATGTGCAGCTGACAAAACCTGCTCATCAGTCAATCTGTCGCCGAGAGACGCTCCAGGTTAAGCTCTGCTCTCAGGGAGGACGGGCGGTGCCGGCGGAGGGAGACGAACGAAAACAACACTGACTTCCCAAGGGAGAGAGGGAAAAGGAGATGAGCGGACGCGTTAGCGGGCGCAGCAGGAACAGAACGCTGCCAAGCTATTTTCCTGAAGGCAGCGCAGGCATGCGGTTTCCCTGGTGGTCCCGACCCGTCGGAGCTCAGCGTCGGCAAACAGACGGAGGCGGCGGGCGCCAGAGAAGGTCAAAGGCACGGCCCTCTGTTAGCGCCGGGCTAACCAAGTTTAGCTGCTGGGCTCAACAGCTGTCGGTCGGGGCGGCGTCTCGCGTTCACGGTCCAGTGCGACGGCCGCGGGTGCAGGGGGAGGCCACCCGGGCCCGTGGGCCGATATGAAGGAGCACCTGTGACCTTGCTTTTATCAAGTGCCACGCCGCTGCTGCAGCCTCTATCTGCTGCTGCTGCTTAAAAAAAAAGCCTGGGTCTGAGAGAAAGTTGCAGGAAGATAAAGTAGGCACCTCCTCTGAAGCAAAGTAATAAGGCTGCTCTGTACAACAGCTTTATTACAGAAAGTAACAGAAACAACATAATAATCCACATTAATCACGCCAGTACCTGCGTCAGTATTGCGGCCAGAGAGCAGGCTCCGAACGTTTTCCCATTGCGTGTCTCTGTTTCTGAGCCACTGACAGACTCTCTGTCAATCTGTCTCCCCCCCTCTCTCCCGTTTCATTCCATCTCCGCCGATAAGCGAGCCCAATCCTGCTGATGTATGCCTGTCTTCGGTCCCAGCTCAACAGCGTGCGCTCCATCAGCGCCGCCGGCTTCTGGGGCCCCAGCGCCGGCTCATCTCTCCACATCAGAGGGATATAGGCGGCAATATCTTCCAAACCCCCACTTCATAAAACATTTATCTTCATCTCCCGATGGCTATCTGCATGCAAACCCGCCCTCTCTAACTTGGCCTAAGATGTTCGCATATTTATACCATCCATCACCTCCAGCACTGACTGAGTCTGTGCGAAAAGTGACATTTCATGCAAGACGTCGGCGCTATCGAGCGGCGACGAGTGATGCGTTGATGTACGCCGTCAAACCCGCGACCTTGGGGTTACAGGACGCCTCGTCTCGCCGCCGGACGCTCGGGGCATTTATTTATTATCTCACAGTAATAGCTCAGTCACGCTTGTTTGCCAAGCGGCGAGGGAGCTCACCGCGTCCTGCGTCTATACGCTGCAGGTCGTTTGCCCTTTAGCACCTTCAGCTGACGCGCTGAGGAGCTCCTCTGTCTGTAGTGTGTGGTCATCAACACCTGTGACCACCTCTATGGCCAGTTTGCTGCAGTGTTAGCCTGTGTGTGTGTGTGTGTGTGTGTGTGTGTGTGTGTGTGTGTGTGTGTGTGTGTGTTTGTGTGTGTGTGTGTGTGTGTGTGGCCTCCCGCACAAGCATGACAACACTAATACTACAACATTCCTGCAGCACTGCAGCACAGCAGCTTGGGCAGACAGGGGGTTATTAACATTAAATAAGACCTTCTCATGGACGCTTTCTAAATTTGTCGCCGGGTGTCAGGGGGTGCAGCGAGGAGCTCTAGGTCCTTGTGTCCTTGCCAAGTTCGCCGCCCAAATAAAAAATTGCCCAGATGGGGAAGACAGAGTGTCACAGCTTTTTTGGTGACGCTTCAGACAGCTTCTTGGCAACGCCGGGGGCTTTTTTTTTTTTGCCTTTGTAGAGAAGCACACCAGAGTTGCTGAAGTGCCCTCAATAATCAACGCTCAATTGCAATAAGCCGGACCCTGTGACAACAGCATGTCTGCTGCTCCGGGTCTTTGTTTGGATGAACAAGCGACTGCCCACTTCAGCGTGTGTATTTATGAAGAACGTGTCCACGTGTGTATGAATAAGTATGCGGTCATGTGTGAAATTTGCATGTTGACTGCATCTGTACGTGTGTGTGTGTGTGTGTGTGTGTGTGTGTGTGTGTGTGTGTGTGTGTGTGTGTGTGTGTGTGTGTGTGTACGTGTGATGACAGCAGGCTGATTAAGCTGTTGCATAGTAATGAGCTATGGTTGTCTGTCTGGCAGCTGCTCTGACAACCTCTTTTCACAACTAGCCCTCCCACGCACGCACACACACACACACACATAGGCAACGACACACACACACACACACACACACACACACACACACACACACACACACATAGGCAACGACACACAGGCATATCCAGCCCATCAGCATCACATGGAAATATTAAAAGACATCAAAGCTGACAACCGCACTGATGTGTTGTTGTTTCTGTCGTAGTTATGTCACTAAGAAAGTTGTGCTAATGCAGTGGAGGATAATTAGCGACGCATTAAAGCCGGAGCTCGCGGAACAGCGCACTGTTTGAACACAGAGCTCCACTTCCTCTCCTTCACCCTCCGCCGTGGTGTTTTCATTCTGATAATGACTGCCACTCACAGGAATACGGCTGGATGCACACAGACATTTGCCCTGCAGCCCTCCTCATTCATTTCAATGAGGGAAGTGTCTTCTGTTTACGCAGCGGGGACCGGCACCACGGGGGGCTCCGCTGAAACGATGCAGTGTTGTGCACAAGAAAAAAAAAGTTGGATCTGCTTTGAGTCCTTCTGCAATGCAACGTTGGGTTCTTCAATACCGCGACGCACCGGCCAATGACATATAAGCTCCTGTGTAACATGACCAGTGTTTTACTCTAGTGTTACACACCCCTGCGCTGTTTTGGTTTGTAATACACGTACATCTGTTCCTTCAACCGGACTTCCTGAATAGTATTATTATTTTTGTCTCACGGGTGCACGGAACAACACACCCCCGCTAATAAAGGCCCCTTCTGTTGTTGTAACACAGACACGTGTGTCTGAATCAGGCTCAAGTCATTTCCTGCTTCAAACCACTGATGTCAGTGAAAATAGCCACAGGAACAATGGGGACCGTGTGTACCTACATGCTGTGTATGAGTCTCATATGAAAGGATAGAGATGTGAAAAGGCTAAATATTATCTATTCAAAATGTTAAGTTTGAAGGAAGGAAACTCTATTAACACAATGGATACAACAAATGTTTGTTTACTATCTGAACGTATAAGAGGGTTAAAATATTATTTATTTATTATATCTTTTTTATCATTAAAGAAATGCCTCCCTTGCCCCAACCCCCGTTTAGAGCAGCTAATGCAAGCGCACCAGATGTAACGTGTATACACATGCACTTACCTTGTTGATGTCCCCTTCCTGACATCACACATCATGCACTTAAAAGCCTCTGCCGTGTTCTTGTACGTGCACACGCTGCAGTCCCAAAACCCCTCGTCGGAGGGCTTCGGTTGACGCTTCGGCCTTTAATAAAAAAACAATAAATGTAAAAACAAACAGGGGATTAAGAAAAAAAAATAGAATAATAAGAGAGGAGAGAGGAAAATCGGGGGAAGTAGTTCAGCTCGCATCCACGACGGCTATCGATAGCGAACATCTGGATAAGCCTAAAGGATTTGGGAAATCATCTGCAAGCGCGCTGTGATCCGACACTGTAATTGGCGATGAGGTTTTAACACCCGTGCGCGCACACCTTGAACGCGCGCGCGCGCGCTCGCACACACACACACACACACACACACATACAGCAGAAGAGAGAGGGAGAGAGAGAGAGAGGCTAGGGAGAGGGACCGTGGAGAAAACCCATTTTTTCCGATGTCCTCTCCCCTTTCTCACACTGAAAATCTGGGACGCGTGACCTCGGCCGTTACCTTGTGGGACTCCTCTTGTCGCCCATGCCAGACCAGGGTTTACGTGGAGGCGCTGCGTTGGGCAGAAGTCTGGTTATTTCCAATAATTTTAGCAGAGAAGCGATGCGCCTGTGCCGCTCGGCTTCCAGCTGTCGTGGAAACTCCGCTTGGGAAATGGTCACGTGGCTCGCTGCGGCCAATCACAGGCTGGGTTCCTTCCCGAGGCTGACATTCCTCTTGATGGACCTCCGCCGCGTTCACGGACCCGTCGGAAGCTCGTATTTGTTTCTCCCGGTTGACGAATATGATTTGAACAAACGCGACCATCCAAAGCTCTGCTGATTATCCTATGTAAAACACTCGTAATAATTATACTTAAACGATGCATAAGGTGTTATTTAACATAAAGCTGGAGACATGATTTTTTTTATTCAATGCTCGATTTAATAAAAAAAACTCCAGACAAGCGTTGCACGGGTGTGCATAAAAGACGTCCATATTAGCGTGCGGACATAACCTAACCTCCATTTATTGTCATGTTGCATGTGAATATTAAATGTGCTTGAATGCATCATTTTGCTAGGGTGCGTCGCATGCAAGATATTTCCTCTTTTGTGCATTACATCGTACGTCATACCCAGACGCTATTTACATCAGCTATTTACATCATACAGAGCATAAATGAAGCCAGGCATGCTGTAAAATCAGTAAAAGCACGATGTCACTGTGTTGTTCACTGTGCGAGAATCATCACACACCAGACGCAGTAAACTCCGGGGAATCCCTCCTAATATTTGTGTGCTGACGCCATGAGCATCAAGGACTAGGAGTTCCCAAACTTTATAGAAATACAGCTAATCCACATCATGTTTCAGTGATGTTTTAGTATGTAAGACACATGCATGTATTTTGGTAGAATAACAATAATACAATATTACAATGTAATAGAAAAAAGCAAATTTTCACAATAAAAGGCAGTATTTAGGTTGTTGCTTATGCTAAGAAAACGTTTGCTCAGCTGATACAAACGTTTGACAAAACATGTTTTAGTCCCTGCCTGGGTTTCTGTTTTGTCATTTCCTGTTCCTGTCATTTCTTCGGCTTCTTCTGAATCCAGGACAATCGCTTCTACCTGGTGCTACAGCTCCTGTTCCTTCCTCTGATTCTTGAAGATTTTCTTTTGTTATGTGTTTTCTACAGGGAAGTTTTTAAGTTGCATCTGCCTACCAGCTGTCATTGCACATGGACAAAGAATGACTGGAGTACCGGGCTTTGTCCTCCTTCACCACATCCACTGACCTCCTTTTGGCCATCCTCCTCTCTATTTATCATCCATTCATTTCAATCGTAAAGAATATCCATTCTTATCCTAAAAAACATTTTCTTTATTGACCAACATAAAAAATGCAACAGCAAATCTTTAAACAATGAATTTAATTGAAACAATGAATATATAATAATGTAAAAAATAAAAATGAAACATATTTCCACACCTTCAATGTAACACGAGTAAATTAATATCAATGAATGCACTGGTAAAGTCCAACACATTTATTATTAATCACTGAGCTCCTCCTCGTCACTGAAGTACGCACTCTTTTTGATCCTTGGTTTCCTAGAGTCTGCTGATGTTGAAGCTTGTGCACCTTCTCCTTGAGTGTTAGGTGCATTCTTTCTCTTTTGCTCTTCCTCCATATGGGCTTGCTAGACAGCGCAAAAAAACAATGTTATAAGATAAAAAAATCATAAATACACACAGCCTTTCTCCTTCAATAACCACTGATTTGTACGCTTACCTGGAAAGCGATCGCTTGGCTCAGGCTATCTAAGGCCGGGTCCTCTCCCTCTTCTTCACTTTCTTCCTCTTCTTCTTCTTCACTGTTATGGTAAAATTTCAGGAATTACAAAATTGACTCATTGTATGCAGGGCAATATGTAGTCATGAAGTACTTACACATGCTTTGGTTGTTGGGCTTTTTTCTTTTTCTTTTCTTTCTTTTTAGGAGGATCCCTCTCTCCCAGCACATTTTTGGGACATGCATAGCTCAGATGACCAGCATCCTGATGTTTCATAGAAATAAACACAATTTTCATTTTCATTTAGGGAACAAAGATGATTTCTCTTTGTAATACATATACAACATTTTTTATGTACTGACCCCACATTCATAACATTTAGTCTTGTCTGTGTAGTTCCTCCTCCTTATGAACTCCGCTGCTCGGCCATTATCAATTGCAATACTTGCCTTCACTGTTCTGCCAAACAACTGTTTAACACACACAATAACATATTAGCACTGAAAACACATATGACCAAGGAAGATTGCACTTTGTACCTACCTGTTTGTTGTTTACTGCTCTTGCACAGTTATGAGCTGATTCTCTGTCCAGGAAGAGAACAAATGCCACTCCTTTACTCTGGCGAGTGTCTTTGTCTTTAACTATCGTGACCCTGGAATAAGCATTGTGTTAATACGTTTCAAAATGGTAATAACTAGTATTTAGAACTGATTATTATGTACGTGTATCTATGCATATGACTTGTCAGGCTTTTTAACTAAATCAAGCAATGCCAAAACCAAAAAGTGAAGGAGGAACCTAAAAAAAGTTACAACACAATTGATTCCTGCTCAGTTCAAAGCTGAAAGTCTGTGTTCCATGACATGTGTGCATATTGCTGTGTTAAAGTATTTTGTAAGCATTACTTACTTTACCACCTTTCCATATTTTGTGAATAGCTGAAATGACAGGTTGATTGTTTAACAAAACAACAGGGAAACATATTTTATACTGCACATGATTCTTTGTGAAGATAGTTTAGGGGATAGGAGATTAAATCACCTTATGCAGGTCATTGTTTGTCAGTGAGAAAGGCAAATTAGACACATATACTGTGCTTTTGCTTGGTGCCAAACCTCCGCTCATGCTGAACTAAAAGACAAAATAAAACAATGTTTTGATCATCACAAACGTTTAACGTGTAAAATCCACCAGTCATAAAAATCTATCGTTAGGAAATATAAGAACATCAACTAAATGACTTACCCCTCAGCTTAGAACATAAAATTCCAGTGTTTTTTGCGTATATACGATGTTTAGCAAAGAGAAACACACGCCATGTCTGTACGTCGCAGTTTGATGACGTAAGCTTAATTCCTCGTCCAATGCATAGGCCGTTTTCCCTGTAGCTATCTACCGGGAACGGCTAAGCTAAGTAAAACCGTGGAACGGTGAGATTGTTTTGCTATTTTGCGTGATATACATTGCCCTTAGCGTTGACTATTTAACAATTGTCTCTAAAGGAGCCGTTAATTTGATTAACTTATTTAATATTTGTCATTTACGGCTGTAGTAATGATAACTTAACTCAACCACAGATAATTTCAACGTATGTGTGATGGCAGTGTTGACAGAGGCTAGCTAATTAGCAGCACTAGCTGTCCGTTCTACGTGGACGTATAACAGAAATTAGCAGCAAAACAGGCATCACCGAAAGTGTAACATTTGTCAGCTTCCCTGTTAAGGAGTTGCTCGTTTGTGGCAGTTGTGTTATGACTGAGTAGTTGCTGGTCAAATGTGTTGGCCAGTCCTTTTTGCTGCTGTAGAATGTAACAGCCAGTTCAGTGTATTGACCACATGTTATGGTGAAACAGCGCTTACTGACGTATCCTGGTTGCTCTGTTAGCTTTATTACATTTTGCAAATCTTCTCACACGTGATTCTAAAGCCCCTACCCCCAAATAGCTGCTTCAAACCTATATGGTGTTTTTAATGTTCTTGCAGATTGTGTAGAGGACGTTTTTCTCAAAACGGTTGTGTTTACAAGACCGAGAGACAAAAAGTAAGTTGATACCCAATTCATCTAGACTTTACATCATATCTCATGAAGCATTTTCATTGCTAGGTTACCAAAGAATCTCTTAAGATGCAATTGCAAGGCTTGACAACGAAGCACAGATAAATTTGATGTATTATAAATGCCTCTGTGCAGGACAGTCATAACTCTAGCTAAAGTTCTAAACTATTTATTGTCAGCACTGTAATCAGAATATCCAGAATTGGATGGCATGATCATTTGCATTACTATTTTGCTGAATTATTTACACTCTATAAAATTGAGTAAAGATTATTGGACTACATGAAGTACATACTTCTACTTCATACTACATACTTGTTTTGTTACAAATCTTTTTGATGATACAGTACAGTGTTTAGAAATCTTGCACACTTCCCTCTTGCAGTGACGTACAGAAGAGAAAGAAGTATTCGAGAGGCATATGATGAACATTTTTCAAATGAGAGATCGGTGAGTGTGTGGCCAGTAGCTTCAGTCTATTTCTTTATACATCATGTGTGTATGTAAAAATGATCTGAACAGTGGAGACTGAAACTGCATGCTTAATTAAGACCTATAGTTGGAGTTTTTTTCAACGTCAGAGTGCCACGAGTTCAGTCCAAACAAAACTGATTCAACACAATTTTCAAATGAATGTTAAAAAATGTACGTGTCTTTGTAGGGTCCCTACCCTCGAGCAGGTGGAGCCATGGAGAGGAGGGGTCCGTTTGGTAGGCCAGAGGATGACTACAGTCGCGGTGGGTTTGATTACGAAGGTGGTCCCCGTTTTTTCCCAAATGGAGGAGGCCCGCGAGGTTACCACGAAGATCAGAGGGGCTACCATGGAGACAGCATGCATTTCCCCGCTGAACGAAGACCTGCTCCACCCTCAAGACGGGTGAGAGACATATGTCACACACTACTGTGAAGCTACCAAGTGCCACAACCCAGCAGAAATTTATTTGAAATGCAATTCGTTCAAGATTTTATACATAAGCTGTATGTATAGGGTGGGGTGTACTTGCACAAAGGTTAATTTTGTTGTGTTCAGATGGTTTGTAATTAAATTCCAAAACATCTGTCTATGGACATAAATACACCAAAATAAATATTCACATCTATGGTAGGAGGAATATCCATACAGACTGCCCAGAGAAGAACCACACCCAGGACGGCCATTGGAGTTCGGGTAAAAGGCTCCTTCTTTGACATATATGTAGAAAATCTCATGTTCATCATTTTGGAAATGCTAAAGGAATCATGGACCAGATGGTATTTGGTCTTTTCATTTATCTCATACACCATGTCTGTGTTCATCTCCAAAGCACCCGTGCACCACCTCCTCATAGTGTGCGAAGCCAGGGCATCTATCCAGCACCAAGGTCCCTCCCAGAGAGCGGTGAAGACACACTAGTTCAGGCCATCCTCAACCTGGACAGAGGGTACATCTGCATGCATTCTCACTGTTTTCAGGTGTACAATAGTTGTAGTCGATGTTGTGTGAAGAAAGTAGTAACTCCAGTTCCAGTAGGAACTTTTATATTATAATGAAAGTTAGCCTTGATTGATTTTTTTTCTATATTCTTGTTTTTTGTTCCAAGTCTTAAATATGAAAACATTTCAGGTCATTCCTCCAATACAAGGATTGTTGATGTTGCTGCTGTTGTGCAGTGACCTGCACTAAATGCTAGATGGCAGCATTGCACCGTGTCAGCACAGAAAAAGAAAAACTGCAAGGGTTTACTCTGTTTACACTCTTTGAAATGGCTAAATAAAAAAAATAACTAGGGATATTACTGCTGAATGATACCAAGGGATGTTGGACCATTCAAGATACGACAAGCTTACATGTTGTCCCTGTTATTCTAGAGAAGACAGAGACCACTACAGAAGAAAGGCAGCCCCGTTTCCACCCCTCAGAGAGCGCTCTCCCATTCGCCGTGAGGTGGCTCGCTCCCCCCACAGTCGCTCCGGTTCTAGCGTCAGCAGCAGAGGCTACTCACCAGACAGAGCCAAGAGTCTGCCCTTTCCTTCACAGCAAGGCAAGAGTATGTAGAAACGTAGCACCTCCTGATGTCAAAATCCCTTTTAGTTCGAAACAGATGTCCCAGAAATGGTTGTTCAACATTTAGAGCCAGGCCCGTTTACTTTCCCACCTTCCTACCTCTATTTTACTATTTTGCTGTGTGTCCATGAGTGATAATCTGGCTGATTGGCTTTTCAGGTGTGGACGGTACAGATGGACAGGCAGGTGTTTCTGAGCACCTATGGGGGGCACTCTTTCCTCAGTCAAGTGGACATGAAATGCTGGGTCTGTAAACGAAGCCATAAGAACAAGCTTAGACTTGAGTGATTAGCTGTTCTGCTATTCATTTATCTTTGTCATGTCAGAATCTGTTGGCTTCCTCTCGGCAGTTAATTTAGATTCATTAATCACAGCACATGTAATTATTTTAATCACATTTCTTCTTGCTTAACATTCTTATTTCCAACACTTAAAAAAAAGATTTGTAGAGGATAGGATACGACTTTATTTATCCCACATTTGGGATGCAAGGTTGGATGTTATAATTCAGTTTGTATTTTATAGGCTGGGGCATCTTTTAAAAAGTTTGAAATAGATGATGGTAAATTCTCAAAAAGAACATTACATTAATCATATCAGTGATGCATTAGGAACATGTGTGACCTTGCTGATGATCTGTTAAATTAAAAAGCCCGGTTGTTTTGTACACAGCCAGTGACTGTGGTGTGGCTTTCCTACAGGGTATGAAGAAGCGTATTCTCAGAGCAAGATAGCTGGTAAGTACAGCTCACTTTAATTCTCTGTTGCACGAAGTGGACATGTATAAACATACTTTGTCAGGAAAGCAAGATGATGTGACATGCAGAAGTTGTTTATATACAAAGGTACAATTAACTCATTCCCAGTCTGCGTAACTTGAGCGAGCTGGAGTGTTTCTGATATGTCCAGCAGCGAGCCTTCCTCCCCAATCTGTCTGCCACTTTGTCAGGGCTCATAAAGGTGCCACTAAGTCATGTGTGGATAAAGGGGGGAAGGTGTAGGATGTCTGATGGATATTCCTGAAGCTCCTACTTCATCTCCAGTTGGGATGTTTTTTGCTTTGGTTTGTATTTGTTGCTAGGACAAGACTACAAAGCCTTGGGTGGTTTCCATTGATAGAGGGATAAATGGAAAAGGAGTAAGTGGAGAAGGAGGTGTGTTTACTACAGCGACTGGCATACGTCCAGTGAAGTCCAGTGTATCTATTTCCTAGTTGCTCCAGATGTTTTAGTTTATGTACCTGTGTGGAAAACTAAGTCTTACCTTCAACGACCATACATACTTTCTTTCTACACAAACAAGTCCCTTCTTTTTTGTTTGTTTTGTACATTATTCTTTTCCACCCCACTCCAGTCTTACAGTGTCACGTTTTGGTCTTGTTTTTCCAGATAAAATTCCAGGTCTGTCAAGAGAAGGGTCCCCACACAGTGCAGCCTCAAACAAGGTGAGCACAAACCAGGAAAGGAGTAAAGCATTCCTCTAATTATTATATGTTATATGTATGTGTATGTTATATGGTGTACTTGCAGTATTGCTGTTCATGTTATTTCACTTGAGAAACAAGAACACCTTCTAACTAAAGCAACAATTAACTCCCAAATGTTCTAAAGTTTTCAAGTGTTGCGTCCTATACTATGGACTCTGTCGCTTTACAGCAGGATACATCTGGAAGTTCTTAAATTTGATTCTTCTAATAAGTGTTTAGTCCAATTCAAGTATGTTAATGGGTTTCCAGACCCATACTTTGTTTACCTGTGCTGTAAGCAGACCTCAATCACTTTCAGTGGTGGAGAAGAAGGAGCCTAATTGTCAACGATGTGCAAGTCATTCTTGTCTTATTTAAAAAAAAAAAAACTTTTGTTTTTTAGGCTAAGTTATAAATGTAGGCATCTCCTGCCTCTAGTGCAGTTGACGAGTGGTTTTGCTGGTATTATTCATCTCCAACTACATAAAGAAGTGTAAATAAAGCCAGATGCAATTAGGCACAACACGGCTGACTGTGGCCACCCAGAAGTGGGGAGGCTAGCTCAGCAGCCCAAGTCATCCCTTTATCACACCATCTTAGCCAGGAGAAGTCCCAGTGGAACTAACTGGGAGGCGTTTAGACCTTTCACAATGAACAATCATTTCCTTTTTTCTGCCGATGAGCGTTGCTGGCGGTGGACACTGGTGGGGATGGGAAAGATTTCCACACTTTGGTTTGCATACGTTTGCTTCATCTGACATCTCAGGAAGGTTACAGAACCAGACTTTGTTGGCAGGTTTCATATTTACTGAACGGTTATTGAGCGAGAGAGAATGGGAGGATGGGGAAGTGAAAACAACTAGTTTAACTAAAATAAATGAGACCACTGAAAAACACAGTTTGTGTTGCATCAGAAAATCAACATGTTTTATTTTGTAGTGAAACCTGAATCGTTTTTAAAAAACAGACAGATGAACATTCTTGTGAATACAAAGAATTACATTCACCTTAAGTGCTGCTTGTTTATCTCATTAGAAGTCCTTAATCCTACACATGCTTTAAACATCACAGATTAAAGGATGCAACGTAGAGGCACAGTCTTTCCTCTCCCTTTAATGTGCATGTTTTTAAGATCCACCCTTCGCCACCTAATGAACTGCTGTGATGAAAGTTGGGCTGAGTGCTCCACCTCTCCCTACACACACACACACACACACACACACACACACACACACACACACATACACACAGCTTCTGCCGCAGTGTTTGATCTACCCCGTGGTGCATTGTTGCTCTCTGTTCTGGGGGCACAAACCTATAACCTCGACTAAGATGAAAGGCCTGTGCTGTGCCCCCAGTAAAGCGTTCAGTAATGGCCCAGGCTACCACCTGCTGTGCGTGTTCAACAAACATACATGCAGGCTCTCTGGAGCCGCCCCCAGACAGTAGAGACTAAAGAGGGGGACACCTAAAGAGCAGCTCCAACCCTAACTGTGAGCCATGGTGGCCCAGTGGGTGGAGAGTATGTCCCGGAACCAAAAAGGTCACCAGATGGTTTCACTTGCGCCAAGAAACACATTCCTGTTGTTTGCAGTATAACCGTTTACTGTGATAGACGCTCGGTTTGAGTGGTGCTAATGCTGAAAAGACATCTGACATCTAAATCTACAGTCTACATCTACATCTAAATACTACAGTAGTGAAAATACAGCATTTGAAAGAGTATGTAGAGAATACTGTGTACCTTGGTAACGTCTGTGCCCAGGTTTGAAGTGAAAGGCACAGACAGGTATATTTTTTCAGTCTGGCTGAAGCCTAACAAAATAGAATCTTTTAATAATGAAGTCGATGCACAACGGGCTTCTCCCAAGCAGCGCTTCAGGGACGGATTTCGAGAGAGAAATAATTAGATGAGTCTTAAAAAAAACTATGCGTAACATTTTTTTTTCTCTATTTATGTCCATACTAGGCTTTACAATGTCCTGTCTCCTGAAGTTTCTTTCCTCCATTGTCTTGGAGATTTATTATGACTTATTCTGTTGCCTGTTTCCCTTAATGCATGAGTGGACTTTAGTCATGGCTGGGCAGTCCTGCTCCCTGGCCTTCAACCTCTAATAGTGTCAGGAAATGAAAAGAAATTGAGCGACGAGTTGGCCTCATTTCTCCCCTTTGCTCTTTCTTCTGGCTTCCATGGAATTAGTTATTGGTCCTGGATTTTCGAGTCTGTCCATTAAGTGGCTCATCATAGCTTCCCTGACTTGACTTCTTTTTCTCTTAGGATGTAATAAAAACTGAAATTCCCATTATGTATGTAGTGTACAATAGTAAGATGCATCTGTTCTCGCTAATGTCATGTGACACAACCCTTTTTTCTGGTCTGTTCTTATGTTCTGTGAATCAAAAGTTCCGTCATTGATTGTAGATGTGATGGGAAAACTTCAGCTTCCACAGAGTGTACTTCAGTATATCTGGGATTTATCACATTTATGAGCTTTATTTGTTTTCCTACTTGTTTCTGTCCAGTTCTAAAGTGTTTTTCCTCCTGTGAATTTAATGAAGCGTGTCCTCCGCAGACAGTTCTCTCAAATCTCCTGTAATTTATGTGTCTAGACATATCACTGAGAGCTTTGTGGTTGTACTGCCCCTGCCCTGTGTTAGAAAGTAAATCAATAACATCAATGTATCCGCAGATGAAAACATTGCTGTTTTTTTCCTATTGATTTTTTTTATGTCCAGTCCACTAATTACTACTGAGACTAGTGATTTTCTCAACTTTGTTCACTTTTTGGTTACTTTTGTAATCATTTTTAAGCTGCACACATAAAACCCAACTTCTTTACGGACGCTTCCGTTCTTCCTTTGTTCAGGACGAGAACCATCCTCCCGAAGGAGAAAGGGACGAACTGCAGATTGCTCCCGTCATGGAGGACAGCCAGAAGTCTTCAGAAAACCTCCAAGAACGACGAGCTCTGGCCATTGCAGCCAAAGCCCAGGAGATAGAGAAGGTACTTTCCTGAAAGTAAATGAATGCGTGAAAGTGTTCTTTTAAGCCGGTCAGAGAGAATCTCTTCTTAATCTCAACTTCTTATGTGACTTGTCAAACATTAGCTCAACAGTGGTCATTTACTTCATGCTTTAATGACGCGCATACATTTCTACATGTAAGCAGGCATCATCCCCACCCAGCAAAACTGACAAATTGATAACTGGATGGGTTCAGTATTTAGAATTGAGTGTTCATGTAGCATGATGGAAACTCTATAAATCACTGTCAGTGACTTACACTTGCTTGTTGAAGAAACTTGTATCATTTACTGCCCTTCTATTACAGACGGGTTACTCATGAGCCTTCCCTGTAAATGTCAGCTCACACAGACCCTACCCTTGGTGTGTGTTCCCATGTATGCGGTGGCCTTGGATTCTCCAACTCACGCCTGGGTTATTTTACTGGAAAAACCACCTATTATGTTCTTAAACAGCAGGAAATTAAGTTTTCTGTCCTAAAATCCATCAGCCCCTTTGCTCCTACCAGCCAGATATCAGTGTGAACATAGTCTTTAGGTGAAGGTAAATTTGACAACCAGATACTTTGCCATGTAATTATGCCAGTGCTTTCCTGGTGTTTCTTGCTAATCTAGCCTGACTGGGGGCAAACACTGCTATTATGCTATAACAGCCGTTTACCATCCCGCAACATGTTAGACTCCTCTACAAATGTGCACACAGGGATTTAAAAACACTTACTTTCCTGCGCTGTGCACATCACTTAAGTGAAAGCAGCTTAAAAAGTCTATGCTCGTGCGTACAATAAATTGCGAAGTCGAACTGCAACTGCGCTAAAACCACCCCAGGCTTGTGGTTCAACCTCTGCACAGGTATCTAATGAAGGCTCTTCCTGCACCAGTGAGCACTACTGCTGCTTTACTGGGACCATTAAACCTGAGCCAGCTCTGCCCTGGAGCACACGTTGCGCTCTCACATTAGGTTCTGTCATAGTGCCTATAGGCTGCTGCTGACGCTGCATCTTCTGGCCTGGTTTATAGCCTTTAATGGTTTCATTTCTCCCCTATATGTGTCTCTGCTTGTTCCTGTAAACGATAACATTCAGGCCTATTGTGAGTTTTGTAGCTTTAGGTAATAAAGGAGTCATAGATGGAGTCATATTTTAAAATTCTCAACAGGCTGATGAGGATGTTTTTTTTAGAGCTCATAGTTTTTTGTTATCTTCTTCAAATGCAGACTTTAGTTCAAGTCTGGAACAATTTTTCAGTTGATTCGAGAAGGGAAAGTTCTTTTCACAGGAATATGACATTTCTAGCATTTGTAATATCTACATTGTTTACACATATATTATTTGTGCCCTTAGTTAAAAACTGAAATTGGCTACATAGAACTTCTCGCTAACTAGCTTCTTATTCTCTGTTTGCGATCAAGAGAAAGATGTGGGTAAACATTTAAAACACACAGTCAGAACCTATGAAAATTGCCTTCACATAATGATTGGTTACCTGCCAAAGTATGTCATAAAACTCACCCAGGAAAATTTATGAGCAGTTGTCTGGTGGCTGGCATTAATTTCGCAGAGTGCCCAAAGCACATGGATAAACACTCTTTAAGTTGACGTTCCTTCTCTGTTTAAAACAATAAAAGTAACTTTTTCACATGCTTTTCCAAGTCACAGCGCCGTTTCTGTTGCATTAGGTGCTTTGCTGTTTGACAAGTGTCAGCCAGATGTTTGGCTTTCCTCATCCAATCTGGTCTAGCCATCTATTCTATACACACTAGCACAAACACTCAACGCAGTAGCTGCTAAAAACCTTGCTGCGTCGAAAATTGCCACACATCACAAACTGAACCTTCCATCAGTCAGGCACCGTGCTCGCACGTGTGCGTGTGCACGAGCGTGTGTGTGTGCGTGTGTGTGTGAGAGTAGCTAAGTGAAGTTGGTCTTCTAAAATACAACACATTCTTGCTGTCAATGGGTAGAGTTAGTGACAAGGCATGACAGGCACTAAAAGGTATTGTGTTTCTTCACAGCAGTTGTTGAGAAATACAAAAATATATATTTATATATATAAACTCTAAAGAGGATCAAGTATATGTCTTAAAAAACAACTGACCCCACCCGAAGTCAAGAATTGGTCCTTTCCTTCCTGATTGGATAACAAGGGAGGGGTTTCAGGAAGTGCACAGGAATACAGGATGTGCATTTTCAGCACATTGTTGTCTAGGAACACATTTATCTAGATTCATAGATGTTGTTGTCATCACTTTTGAGTGGAGACTTCCTGAAAGAATTTAAGACAGAAACTTGCAGTGGTCAGTCATCAGCTGTCAAACGCGCCTGTAAGACATTAATAAAAGATGAAAGCAAAATGAATTGGTTCTAATCTCAGGTGTATGAGTTAATAAGAAGGTTTCTTGTAAGTTTGTTTAAGACGGACTGCTGCGCTGTAACGTCCAATTAATCATTTATTTACCTGAAGAATGTAAAGAAACGCCCTCATGTTGGTTTTGCGCAGCGCTCCTTCCTCAAACTGTTTGTGTTCTCGTGTTCGCCACATTTCCTGCTTGTTCTCTCGTCCCATTGTTGGATTCAGGTTGCATGTGGATTACTCCTTTGTGATTACATAAAGATGGAAATTCTTGTCTCATTACATAATCAAAAATTATCTTAAATAGTGTCTATGGCAGCTTTTTTTATATTTTCATTAAGAACTTCCCTCAAGTTCTAATCAGTTTATTATGGAAGGCTTCCATTTAGTTGTCTCAACGACATTAACTCTGGTTGACAGCAGATCTTTATTTGTGATCTCTCTTCTGCTCCATGTCTCCTGTTCTAGGAACATAGCACAAAGCTATAAATAAATCAGTGACTTAGAACGCCCCACAGCACAGTAGCCACTGTTGGTATCCAGTGAATGGCTGAAACTCACCCTTGCCTGGCCTAATTTTACACGGCCCATCCCTTATCATTGGGAGTGCCCTTGCGACCGCCAGCGGCACCTAGCATTGATGCTGTTGATAATGAGCAGCAGTATCAGTCGGTTAACTCACTTCCACCGAGCCAGAAATGAGGAGGTTAGGTCCTTTGAGGTAAAAACCCATGTTTTAAGTAACTGAGAGACAGATGGAGACAAGAGCAGCCTCCCTTAGAGGGAGACGTGACTGTGTCTCTGAGGTCTGTCAGTGTTTTCAGACCTGGGTGGGTATTTTTAAGAAACAACACAAACCTAAGCATCACATTCTCTGATTTGTAAGGGCCTCGTGTGTTGAGCTCTTTAATCTATTGGTGCATCCACTGCCAGGTCTGTGGGAGGTTTTTCCTGTCTCACAACTTTTTCAGTTTTTCATTGAAACGAAACTGCCAAATACAAGACTGCTGCAATAATAATTAGTTGAATAATCGTGGGTTTAGACAAATGTATGCTTAACTAATTATTTTTTATCCCTAGTCCCATGATGTGTTGCTTTAGCTTTAATACTGCTATAACCTTGTGCCTAAAGCCCTGAAGGAAAGAATGTTTTCAGGGCATTTACAGTGAGGAGCAGAGTTTTAACACAGTTTCCTCTCTGAAATGTCACTGTCAACAAACATCTGCTTTGATAGTTTGCAAATGTGAAAGCTGGAGGCTCCCTCCGTTGTTTTATGAGACATTTGAGGCTCTGTGTGAAATCACAGCTCTGTAACAAGATTGCAACACCTCTTCCTTATTGTCTTTTTAACACCTGTTATAAGCTTTAAGCTACCACTAAAGTGTGGTTTTATTGCCTCTGTGGGACCCTGTCTATATAAAGTGCCTGTATTAAACTTGAGAGGAGAAGCATTTATCTTTTGACACCACATGATGTGTGTTAACACTGGAGTGTGATGCTGGAGGCTTTACACCTAGGCGACAGGTAGAGCAGGAAGGAAACGACTCATGTACTCAATTGAAACCTTTTCTCTCTTTGCTCCTAACCCTGTGCCTGTTGATGCTTTTCAGACCTGAATTTGCATACAAACAGGTGTAAATGTGTTTTAAAAGTTTTCACACTGTTGTGCTCGTCGAGCCTCATAATCCGGTTCACTTCCAGGTGTACCGTCAGGACTGCGAGACGTTTGGGATGGTGGTAAAGATGCTAATTGCCAAAGACCCCAGCTTGGAGAAGCAGCTGCAGGTTCCTCTCAGAGAGAACCTCGGGGAGATACGTGAACGTTGCCTAGATGACCTCAAACACTTCATCAGTGAACTGGATGAGGTTGTTCGACAGCCTGAACCCTCTGTCTGTGACTCAACAACCCCCTCCACATCCCTGACAAGTCATAAACTTTCAAAGACCGGCGTGTCCAACAACTCATCGTACTGACCCGTTGGCCAATTTTCCCCATTAATGTGAGACTGAGCATGGTAGGATTGACTGCTGAACTTGATGGATTTCTTGGACCGGTTGCTGGACAGATGCTTTTCGGCCGCATAGCGAACTGAACAATTCGTTGAATGCGGGGTGTCATCAGTGTTAGATTTGGATAAATACATTTTACCTTCTCTGTTCGAAACTGATTAAAATAATATTTTGACTATTTTTGGTTTATTTAAAATCCCATTACATTGAGAATGGTTAATGTAGGATATTATTTAACTTTAAGTCAAAGGGGAGGATAATGTGTACATGTAAGCGTGTTCTTTAGCATGTTCATCGAAATCCAGAAAAGATGATGTTTGTTTTGTAATTTCAGTTATGTAAATGTCATGCATATGACTTGGTGCTGCTAAATTTATAACAGTTCAGCATTATTGTTTAAATTTGTACTATATAGTCTTGACTGTTGGGCTCTTTTCATTGTGTTGACAAGTTTTCTTTCTTCCAATTTTATAACATGTCCTTCTATTAAAAAGTGTAAGCAAACCTTATTATAACCTTATTTTGGTGACTTTGGGATAATGGTTGCAGAACTTAGCTTCTCTACAATCTTTTTATAATATTTCAATCTATTAATGAGGCATATATAAGTATGAGATGCTATTTTAAGGTTGTGTTTAATAGAAAAGTTCCTCCTTCCTCCTACTTAATTAACTTCCTCAGATCTTGAAATGCATGCTAGAAAATGAGCTGGATCTTTTATGGTTTATATGAAATGAAAGTATCTTTAATGTGACTATCATGAAACCTAATTAGGCTGGAGAAAATTTCAGGTGTTAAAAAGTAAGAAAAGAAAAACTGACCTTGGATTTATAAAGAAATTAGCAAGTCTCATGTTTGGAAAGAAAGGTATTTTATTACAAGCAGCTTTACATCACAAAGCATTTAGCTGGTTATGTTGACTGGGCTTAATATGGGAAATGCGCATCTCACTGCCATTAGTTTTATACTGTGTACACCAATAGTGAGTATTGTGGAATTGGTTATAATGGCCGTTGTTCCAGGGTATCATGGCACCTTACAGTAAAGAGCATAGTTCACAAACTGTCACCTTCCTTGACTCTTCTGAGAAAATATTAACACTGTCTATTTGTTCAATACAACCACTATTTTTGTATAACTCACTTCAAAAGTATTCATGAAACCATGGATATAAAAAATACCAGTATGAAAGTCTTAACTTAGTATATACATTATAATTTGGTACTGTTATCCATTAAATAATTATTTTGTTAGTTTTCATTTCCTACTGGACCTCAATGGTCTCAATGCACACAAAGATACTGCTGCAAGCCTTTTAATGAACATAAGGAAATCTTCATGACACATGTTGAAATGAAAGTGTAATGTCTCTTCTTTGCCAAACGTCACCGTAAATCTGGTGTGCGCTGTCTAAAGGAGCATTCCGACTTCACTAGGCTATAAATCATTGTGCTGAAATTCAATGAGACCCATAATCTAGGACAGATTTACACGTGATGATTTTCTGATTCCATGTTGTTCAGACCTTCAATCAATATAGCAGGATATGCATCTTGACTTGTTGCCATGCACCTTATGTTGAGACATAAACAGTGTGTGCACCTGCATTGCTTAGCCTTCGTAAAGCTAGACTTGATCTGTGTAAACCCTCTGATCTGAACGTCTGACTGTACTGCTCAGCTCTTTGCAGTGTAGAATGGAAATATCCTGTGAACTGTTAGGAAATGATACAGTTTTTGGAGCGGTGGGTCTTTTTGCGACCAGTCTGTGACCCGTGACTGTGTGGAGAGAGGGCTGTGACCCTTGTTGGGTAGTCCTCAGCGTAGTAGCGCCCAGCTGCTCGAGGCTGAGGGATTGGCTGGCCCAGGAAGTAGCCTTCCTCTTCAGAGTCTGACGAGGAGGAGGAACACGTGGAGCACCAGTCGTCCTCATCTCTGTAGAGACCCAAGAAATGCTCAACTTGAGGGTCCACTTGCGTTGAGCCCTCAAGCATATAGTCGGATCGAGTTTGCGAGTATGCCAGCGGCAACCTGTGAGAGGGATGCGGCATGAGCATGGCACCACATGGAGGGTTTACTAGACCCTGCTGCTGAGGCACATATGGCCTCTGTGCTCTCTCCAAAGGCACCATGTGAAGGGCATTGTCTGAGCGAGTCTTGCGACTCCGGTGATGCCGGCCTTGTCGGCGGTGTTGCCTGCTGCGCCCATGGTGACTAGTTGGGCGGGTTCTTTCTCTCATTACCTGATCTGAACAATATGCCCTTCTCTGTGGCTTCTCGCTCATGGGGTGCTTTCTAATATTTACTTCAAATTCATCATTGTATCCATTGTCGACAGTATCTTCTGAGAACTTCACCATCTGCGGAGGCCTGGATTGAGACTTGCTTCTCCTTAAAGCTGGTGCATGGACAAAGCAGGGAGGAAGACCATCGGAATGTGGGGACAATGGAAGACGTCCTCCTGACGTTCCCTCCCTCGTAGCCAGTGTGGCTTTTTCAGCTTCTTTTTCTGTGTTACGATTCAGAGAATTGTTGCTCTGGTGGAGGTGAGAGGAGTTAAAGGTTCCCATGTTGCTCATCTTCTCACAGTCATCTGCCATCGAAGGTCCTTGCACTTCATAGGCATAGACTACAGGTCGTTCCCTGCCGTCAGCATCCACTGATGCACCTAGAGTGACACAGCAGGACAGATGTTTTATACTGATGTTAAGTAGACAAAGAAAACATTTCAACTGTATTTGCTTGAGTAACAATTTTACCTGTGATATTTGAGAGTGCAAGGGAGTCCATGGAGTCTCCAACACCTTGCTCAGCTTTCCTAAGCTCATCAGCGATACATTCTAGTGAGTCTTCGTACCACTGCCTTTTGTCTGGCCAGTACGCCGGTCTTACTTTCACAGACTGGCCCTGATCCTGGTCCAACTCAAGCTCCTGGATCTTCCGGGCACTGGCAGGTCCAGGATGACTGCCATAAGCAGAGTCTCCTAACCCATCCTGTGACTGGGCCCAGTACATCTCAGGCAAGTGCTTCTTGCTCATCAGTCCAGGGCTGTTCGCTCGGGATTGATTCGAGGTTTGGCTCTGGGTGGGGCTTGCAGGTGTGGGAGAGGCAGTAATGCCCACTGGTGTAGCGTCGGGCTTTAGCCAGGGGTCAGATACACCCAATAGCCTGCTTCTATCACTGCTAGGGCTGGGTGATTTTAGGGGTGGCTGCTGAGGTTGATGCAACATCCCACGGTCACCAAACTTGAGCAAAAGCTGCGTCATATAGTCCTCATGCTGTGCCCACTCTTCTGGATCCTCCTCTGCCCCAGCATCCTGCTCCTCCCGCTCCCTCCAAAAGCTGTCCTCTTCCAAGCCGAGGCGGGCCAGCTTACGCCCAACAATATCAATGCTGCCATCTGCATCTCCTTCGCCGTCTTTATCCCCCAAATTGTATGTAAATGACGAGACGGTGGCAGGGGGATTAAACAGCTGTGACTGTCTCCACTGTTCCGCAGGCCTGCTGCTCTTTCCCATCCGGACGCTCCGCCGCGATTCTCTTGAGCGTGCAGATTGAAAGGCAGAGTCAGACGAGTCGGAGGCATGAATATCCTCCCCTTGACTGCAAGCTTTCGAGCAATAGATGCGCCCCTGCTTAGGTAGGAAGGGACAGCCCAATAAAGATGTCTTGCACTGGGCACAACAGAAGCACTGGTCTGTAGCATGCCAGTGCACACCCTCATAGGTCATCTGGGCATGGTCAACACCTGAGAGGATGTAGACAACAGGAGGTGTATTAGAACTTAGGCTCAGGGTGAAGCATTTGCTAAATCTAGGGTCAGTGGTTCGAGTCTCAGCTAGTGTAAATGTACTCGAAGTACCAATAAAGTAGAAATATACTTTCCAACAGTTCACAGATATAACTTACCGATATTTTCACCACAGGCTTCGCAGTACTCTGCATACAATGACTCAAAACAGCCACAGCAGTATGGACGGCCATCTTTCATGATGTAGCGCTGGCCACCTAGCATCGTCTCGCATTCGAAACAGGCAAAGTGCTTCATGTGCCAGTGGCGACCCTCAGCTTCAGTGCATTCATCCGCAAAGATGATCTAAAGGGAATCATAGTTATTGGTTCAAAGCTCCTTGGTTGGTTTCTAAAACAAAGTGATGGCTCATGCTAATATTTCTTTAATGTACCTCATCACAAGAGGAACACCTTGGTTTGAGAAGTTCAGCGTGATGTCTCCCACAAAGGATCTTGCCATTTTGGTGGAAATATATCAGGTCCACAAGCAGTTCTTGACACGTAGCACACACAAAGCATGCTGGGTGCCAGCAGGGGCTGGGCCCTGCTCTAGAGGCAAAAACTGCCATGTCTCCTCCGTTGATGCCTCCGCCACACTGACAACAACAACAAATGATCTTATGAGACTTGGAGCACAATAATTATTGTTTGGGACTGAGACATTGCATTTAAATATAGACAAGATAAACAGGTGGAAGACTAGGTAGGAATCTATTCAGTATATCATAATGTGGATGTTTCATTAGTACTGATGCTTAAGACACGAAGGCCAAACAACAGGTGACCCAACTGTAAGTGGTATGATCCATTCATAGCAGATGCACAGTGATGACAGTCATCAGAGATACACTAACAGATGCTAACGCAGACAGTATGGTTTCATCTTTGCAAGCTACAATAAGCCCCATGTGCTCCGTGCAACATCTCCCGTTAATGCAGATACACAGTGGTGATAAATGTGTGGATCTGTTTAAGAAAGCCTAGCATGACTCATGATTCATTATCCAACATTCATTGGCTGTCACTGAAAGCCGGGCAATATTTCTGTCCTGTAAACTTAGAGACCCAATACCTGGCCTTGGTCTGAAGCCCAAATAATCACATGACTCCACAGAGATTGTTAAGGCGTGTCTGAACAGGCAGTCGCGAGTCTTTTTATAACGCAGCAGAGCCATGAAGCCCCCACAGGCCATAGCTACAGAATAGCACAGCCAGCTGTTAACCATTATTACCAAGATGGGCAGACAGGGGCCCTGGATATGGGGGTGTTCTGTGTCCCTGAGCGTTACAGCATGTGGAAACTACTTCCTGACAAAGTGCTGTGTGTGTGTGTGCGTGTGTGTGTGTGTGTACACCCATGGTTTTATATACATGGGACTGTGTAGAATGGATTTGTCAGTGTGTAGTGGGAGGACAAAGTGCATATGCATGTTTCGTATGTGTAAGGAAGTGTTTGCTGGCGTCGCTTCAGTGAGTGTGGCCAGGCCTTACATCCCTGTGTTAGCGTCTGTGTTTGAGCGTTGACAGACTTCATGTGCCTGTCTGGGGGATCTATCGTAGCCGGGCTGCGCTTCCTGGACGCCTGACAGAGGATGTGGTTTATTCCGTGGCAGGGGCTAAATTTGCCAGGAGCCACATAACACTAATATTTATGTTTGTTGCATTGAAAGGAAGTTTTTCAGAAATATGATCCAGCACGTCTTTGAATGGAAGTGGGTGCCTTGTTTAAAACGCAATCACCAAGTCAAATGTAGGAAACGGAGGTCAAATGTTAATGATTGATTTGTTCATAGATGACTAAAGGTTCAGCCTGAATATTTAAATAAATGTGCCAGAAATGTTCCATTATTATTATTATTATTGTTATATTATTGTGTGATTTTGTCATGGAGCCTTTTGAGCTTAGCGCTTTCCTGCTTGAATTAAGCATGAGCCTCTCAATTTCCTTGCTTCCTCTCCCATCCTAATGAGGAAGTTCATCTCCATGATTGGACCAATTGCGTTCACCAGTCAGCGCCTGCAGCATCCTCATAAAGGGATGGAAGCACTCGTGCTAACTGCTTGTGATCTCAAACTTAAACAACTTAAAGCTCTCTACCTGGTGTCCTGGTTCAGCTCGTGGCTGTGTGAGGCCTGACTAAGGGCATCCATATGCGGCACCTACGTTTTCACAGCGGCTGTGTTGCAGCGCTCGCGGCAGGATCTTGGGTGTTCCTCTCCCCAGCGCTTCCCTCTTCCTCTGGGCACTGAACATGTGCAGTTCCCGCTTTTCCTCCTCGGTGAGTGTGTGGCAATAACGCACCTGGTAGAGGGAAAAAAACGAAAGCAGCGGAGCAGAGATTAACTGACGGAAGACGAAAAGAACACAGGTCGGTTTATGGGCAAAACCCGGTTTAGAGGAGAAAGCGAAAATTGCACTTGAAATCCACCCAGCCATTATTGCCGATGATGGCTGGCCTTTGATCTTTTACGCGCAGCTTTGGGGAAGTTTGTCACATGCGGTCCATATATGGCCGTAAAAGGGTTTAATTAAAGCTAATTCCCCCTCAAGGCGGTTGGATGGTGGAGTTGGAAGGATGGCGTGAGGGATACACAGACCCGTCCTCTGTGTTTAGAGACGCTGATGAAGACCTCAGATAAAGGAGCAGGACCGTCGTAACAACCGCTCTCTAAACAACATAGATAATGCCTGTGTGTGTGTGTGTGTGTGTGTGTGTGTGTGTGTGTGTGTGTGTGTGTGTGTGTGTGTGTGTGTGTGTGTGTGTGTGTGTGTGTGTGTGTGTGTGTGTGTGTGTGTGTGTGTGTGTGTGTGTGTGTGTGTGCTCTCTCAGACCCATCCCCGACCACAGTTCTGCACAGAATCCTCCAGTTTGCTTCCTCAACTACCATAAAGTCCCTCAGTCAAACAGTCAAACACAGTTGGTGTGTGTGCACCTATTGTGCGTCCTCCATGTGTGTACATGTGGTGATGACCCTTCATTTATATCGGCTGGTGTACACACTGTAAACCTCACCCCTGTGCTTTACTGTCACAAGAGGGAATGTGAGCATTGTTGTGGTTTTACTGGGAATGGCCAGGTCTGTCCAGGCTTTTCTCAGCTGTTCAGATTTCCAAATTCTATGTGTTTGACGGTCTTGCTTCTTTGCGCATTCTGGAGAATCCCAAAGCCCAAAAGATCCTGTTATCAGCCTTAGCATCTCTGCAAACCACTAATCAGAAGGTGACAGCGTGTTAAAAAGTGATTCATGACCGATCTGGTTTCCAGCTCCTGCAAATGAGAATCAGCGGCTAGAGTTCTGTTGTTCTTAGTGCTGCTCTCTGGACTCCAAGACGTAATTTACAAGTCTGAACATTGTCGGATCCAGCGTGAGGTCTTCTAAGTTAAACGGTGATAAAGTGCGCCGGCCCTGGCAGATTTGTGAGCCTACTCCTTTCATCCTGGCTTTGCTTTTTGTGGTCGTCTAAATGCTGCAGTAGCCTGTAGTCTCGGTGTCGGCAAGGAAACGTTACATTTATTTTAACTGCATGAGATTTACTGTAGAAACCGCTTTTTTGCCCATTCGGACCAGACGCGGTGGTTCCTGTTCCACTCGCAGCCGCACTCGCGGCCTCTCGTTATCTACCTCGTTGTCGTGCGGTGGCAGCTGGTAGAGGAGCTGTCGGATCCTGTGCTTCTCTCCAGGGCTGTTGACATATGGCACCTTGTCCTCTGGTAGACAGGAGAAATACATCTGGACCTGTGGATGGAGCAGCGTTGAGTGGATTTTAAGGAGACAACAACACATGGCAGCGCCCACGGCGGCTGTACTGGTACCTGCTCTGGCCGGAGTCCCGGCGGCACCCAGGTGTACTCTTCCAGCGCACAGCCGGAGTCGTCGTCCGAAGTGGAGCTCCGCTGGAAGCCCACTGACATCTTCCCCACTTTCCCACCAGCACGAGCCTCCATGTCGGGGCCACGGGGAGCAGCAGGACGCTCCAGGTTCATGACACGTGGGCGCTGTGAACAGTAAGCGAGGGTTTAGGCATCGCCTCTCCAGAGCCTGCCTTTCCTTTGTATTCACTATCCCTCCTCCGAGATTGTTAGTTTGCTCGCTGCTCCTTCTTAATTATACCAGCGTTTCACCTTTTCACTTCACCGTGAATTCAAACCAAACCAAACCAGCAATTAGCCAATTAGTCTCTGATCCTTCTCAACAAGAGATTGTGTTGTCATCCCAGCAATTAAAATACAGTCTTGAAGCAAATAGAGGCAGACTAGACTTGTCCTTTAAGTAGGACCATTAGTGTAGAATGTCGTACTTGTTCATCCTTTACAAAACCACTTGTGGACCATCAATAGAGACATTAGACAAACGTAGGAGGATCTGAGGTGGAAAATAAAATGGCATATTATAACCTGACAACCTAAGCTCCAGTTATCTACATCTGCTCCCCATCAAACACCTGGGCTTCAAAGTAGTCAACCTGCTTCATATTTATATAATGGAATAGCTTGAATCTACATTTCCCAGGATCTCAGTCTATTTTGTTTATCTGAACAAGCTGATAAGAGTTGGATGGCTACACACACAGAGTATAGCCTTGCTGCTGCGTGCCCTGCCTTCAGCAGTAGCCCCTCTTATCTGAGCATCCACGTTCTTCAGAGCCATCACAGCCTGATAACAACAGCGCTTTGGTCTGAGGTGTTGAGAAAGCCATAGGTGATCTGGCCCTGCTCAGCTCCGCCTCTTTGACATGCAAATCTGGACAAGAATAGATCTTGTTTGGGTAAAAGCAGGCCGAAACTTTACACCGGCTATCTGTGACTGTATGTAGATTAGAGCCTTTGCATGAAAACAGAACTATTAGGGGGCGTTAAGGTCCTGATGGCTGCCGCTGACCGAGCATGGCTGTTAATTTCGCCTATAGAGCAATTAGAGTTAACAGGCGCAGGTTGGAACAATGCTTGCTCCAGACGAAAGTCAGTCGCTGTCGATGGTTAACCTTTATTAGCAACCCTTTTAATAAAGCCATCCAGTAGTTAGCGATGTATGGGGACCACAGCGAATGGGCATTCCCTGGGTGAGTAAGTGATGCGTTTACTGACCACTCAAGCGCTTAGTTCTAAACCAAAAGCAACTAAATAAACAAGTTTGTCAATGAATAACCAGTAGTCACGTCAACTGAACATCACAGTTTTCAAACTTTTTTTATAGGATCGCAAAATAAAAATAGTCAAAACTTTACTTTATCTTTCCAGCCATATTTTTCCCTCTCTCTTTGCTGACCCCTGCCCTCCCCGGCCACGCTGCCTCATCGAAATGCTGAGTTCAGTCCCGTCCTGGTAAAAATGTCAACCGCTCCGCGCTCCCCCCAGGCCTCACGCCTCATCATGCAGTCAAACACCAGCAACAAGAAAAGGGGAAATATTAGCATACAGTTGCGCAAAGCCCGGGGCTCAGAGACGCTGAATTTACAGATTAGGAGGGCTGTTAAAAAGGCAAAGCAAAGCCCCTATCACGGCACAAAAGGCTGCTCGAGTGTTGCTTTGTTCTTCTGCGTCTAATCTATCAGATTTATGGTAGGACAGATAATATTATCACTGGAGCTTTTCCTAACCTCCTTGGCTTTATCTCACCTCAGCTAGTTAAGACAAGTAAGTGATGCAGTTAGATTAGGACAAATTCTCCCCCCTTAAAATTGTTCTGTGCAATTACATCATTGGGTGTTGCTGCTTTTGCTGAGATTCGCTGAGTTCCATAAAATATATATGGAAATGAAAGGACAGTTCAGTCAGTTCTAGAATACAATTAAATGTGTTTGAACAGAAATTAGTCGTTATTTAAAGAAGTAATTTTGACCAACTTTAGTTTAAGATGAATCAGCAGATTAATACATGTTCCAAAGACTCCATGAATGATCCCGTTTCTGCCCTTTAGCTCGCCCTGCCTCTCATCCCACATGCCACAGGGAAAAGGTGACTGAGCCAACATATACAGCAACTCACATTTCACCATGTCACCTCTTTGGCAGTAACACAATGGCCGTCTTTGTCACAAATAAAAGCGTCCACCTATTCCTTCTCTACATTTTGGCCGCAGCGGATACGTGACAGTTTGAGGGGGAGGGGGCTAAAAAGGGAAACTTATTTGAAAAAGGCATTTAAAGAGTCACAACAGTGGGTCTATGTAAACATGGGCCAGATGTAGGCAGCTAACGGTGAACTGTGCACAACGCCCCCTTCACTGACACTCCTAGAATTGGTTCGGGCCAAAGACGTCCCTTAACTTTCAAAAAGATCAGATTTCCTCCAGTTAAAAAAAAAGGAAAACATTAAATAGTGAGGTTCAAAGGGCGAGGTCATCGCTCTCCGAGTCGTGAAAAGTGTTATTTTAAGACCAAGTGGGTGTTGGGGGGTGCACAGGAGACTTAACGCAGCTGGAGGGAGACCACCTGCACACACATAATCACCTCATTGCTGTCTGAGCACACCAGCGCAAGCTTGTGCACCCGTGAAGCCTGAAATGAGTTAATTGAAGGTGCCTCAGTCCACAGAGCTCCCACATTTCCAGGTTTCTGATGTTTAACTTTACATGAGTCTTACCTCGAGAAAAAGCATCTCCTCTTTCCACCAGAACGCTTGCAGTCACTTCCACAGTTCTCCTGTCCCACAGAGCTGCCTACATAACTCCCTGCTGCAGGATTCAGCCGACCTGGAGTCTAATCAGGTCCAGATCCCGCTCGAGTCAGGAATAGAATTCCCCCGACGTCGCAGCTTTCTGAAAAATCAGCTGTGATCTCACGCGTCACTCCGCGGCCCAGGAGCAGCTCACTTAGCGATCCGGAATTTTGGAAATCCAACGCGGCAAAGACGGAGGGGCTGGAGAGGTGACGTCTTTATCTGGAGCGTCCCGGATCCCTGCGACTGACTGAGCGAGCGAGCGAGCGAGTGAGTGAGTGAGTGAGTGGCTGTGGGAGTGTGTGTGCGTGCTCTGGGGGCAGCTAAGTCTCGTCAGCCCCTCCCTCATTCCTACCCGCCAGAGCAAATCGCCTGCCACTGCATTTCAATCACACACACACACACACACACACACACACACACACACACACACACACACACACACACACACACACACACACACACACACACCTGCGGGCCAGATGACATGTCCACTCTCCTCTCCTACTGGACCATTTTAGTTATTTGCATTAAGATTAGGATTCAGTCCTCGTCAGGATGAGTTTCTACTCATAGTGCAGGTGAGGTCATCCTGTCTGACGCATCTTGTGTCGCATTGTTGGGTCCCTGAGGGCTCCTGGGCTCAATAAATCATTTGTCATGGGCAAAATCCACCTACTTAAACGCCATTTGACAGCAATTAGGTAATTATCTGACAGCAGCTGTTGTGATATGTTGTTTATATGTCAATATTTATTTAAACCCCTGCTTGCCAACATATTGACAGTTGACATACTGGATTCTCTCATTTGGGGAATATTTAAATGATTCGTTCCCAAACGTCCTCCTCTGTTTGTTGTCTAGTTAAATACTTGCCGTGCTTCCTCCAAACTCAGCGTCATCCATCTCCCTACACAGGGAATCTCATTAGCTGCCTTTGCTATACAATCCAATGAGTGAGAGGATGGGGGTCTCCTGTCCTCATCCCTCACTCCAGCTGTGGATGGATTATGGGAAAAAGAGATGTTGGACAGACATCTTAAAGCCCCGCCCACCCAGGGGTCCAAAATGCTAAGAGAAATGGCGTGTCATTGGTACTTTGAACCTCTTTGTAGCAGGGTCTGTCCTTTTTAGTCTTGTTTGGCTGAATTCCATGACTTTTAAACCAGCAATATTAAGCCATTTCGTACAGAGGCAAACCCTGACCTTTCCGGTCCCTGAGGCCTGTTGAAGCATCCACCCGAGACTTGAACCCGTTGGGATGACGTTATTGTCAAAGCGCTTTGCAATTCAGGAAACTCCTGAAAATCTGGCAGAACTAGAAGAAAAGAGGCCTTTTCTGAAATATGAAATCAGCCACGCGTTAAAGCTGAAACCTGCGTTATTACAGAAGAATGTGAAAGGTTTTCATTAACCCCCCACCCCCATCGCCGCGAGGGGCGGAGAAGCAGGAACAGCTTAATTTTGAACAGTCTAAAATGACAAATGAGTCGACTCAATTGTCCGGTGGACAAAGACGGCCTCTCCCGTGACAACGGCACAAAGGCCGACAGAGCGGTTTGTCACATGCCAAATTACCTGTTAAAAATGAGAAATGGCCGCGAGCGAGCTGGCGCGGGAGGCCGGCGTGTGCGCACGGACAGCACTGTGTATGTGCTCGGCCAACACGGACCTCTTTCCTGGCGTGCCAGCGCATATTTGACAGTGGAGAGAGGCGCTTGGAAGTCCGTTTGGAGGGTAAACCTTTCAGAGGAGCTCTCAGGTTTTCCAGGGGTCTTGGCGCCGCTCTGCAGAAACCACTTTGTGTTGAGCCCCTCAGAAAATGTGCATTAGGTTTCCTGAGATATTTATCTGGATATAGATTTCCAAAGCTCTGGAAAGCGCATTTGAGGCAGACGAGTCGAGGGGGAAACATTTTTCGAGGCAGACGAGCACTTGTTTGGGCTAACAAAAACAGACAATGAGTGGGTAAGGAATGCTCCGGCCTGAATAGGCGACAGGTCTGAGGATGAGTGGCTTTATCCCAGACAATAGGTAGATATTAGGCTTTTTTAGAGGGAGCCTGGGCTCACAGCCAGGGACCCGTGGTCCTTTAGAAAACACAAGAGGACAGTTGACCTTGCCGTCTCCTCCGTTTCCTCGCAGAAGATGGAAAGGAGTGCGGCAGAACAAAACAAAAATCAGAAAAAAAACATATTAATTCCGTATTTGTATCTCAAGCTTTCGTTTGTGTAGGATCGTTTTTGCAACTTTCTGCCACAGACCTGATGTGATTATGCTGCTGCCTTCGTCCCATGCAGGGCTCTAACAGCATCTGGACATGTGCTTAATGGATGATGCCCCCGGTCTCATTCACATGTCTGAGGCTGAGGAGCAGGAACTAACAAATGGAGGGTTTATGCAGTGACTTTTGACCCCAGCGCTAACAACTGCAAACACATGATGCACATATAACTGCACTACGTTCAATGGGACCGTTCTTATGGGGGAAACTGGAAAGAATTGAGCACCACTGCAGCTTTATTTGACAGAACAGAGAATACAAACAGATCTAAACTGTACGTACAAAATGAATTAGCACACTTGCACCTTTGGAACAAGCTGGCATTTTTCCTTGGACTGAGATTCAGACAAGATCTAGTTGGCCTTTTTTGCACATGAAATCCAAGACTAGTCTAGACTCCATGCTGGCTGCGCACACACACGCACACACACGCACACGCACACACACACACACACACTTACTCGTCCTGGCAGCGTATTTCACCTGCTTAGTAAAACGCAGCTTGACTGTTAATCAGGTTTCTTAACTTTTTTGTGCTGAGCCATGGTTTTTTTTTTTTTTATCCAGACCCGTCCTTCATTTTCATTTACAAAAGCCATTCACACCTGGACTCTACTGTTTCATCCCCAGGAGGCAAGAACGGGGGTTTAACTGATTCCTTAGAATGCAAATATCAAGGGAAACATCTCTCCGCTTGAAAATCAACAAGGACAATGACTTGTCTCAGCGTGTTGCACAACAGTTTGTCATAAAAATTTCAAACTCAAACGGAGCATGGGCCCATTCCTGGTGTCAAAGTAGCGTTAAGTTTAAATACAAGCTGAAATATACAAGATCAGGGCTTTGTCCCAGCTTAAGAACCAACAAACTTAAACACAGTGGTTAGTTGGTGGAAGAAGCACCCGTACATGCTCCTCTTCTTAGAATCGCAGCTGCTGAAAACCAAATAATTAGCGGTGGACTCATCCCAGACCCACATTTGTCACCCTGTCAGGTCTGAGAAAAGGTGTGAGGGGAGTTTGACAACGTGCCAAGCTCTTCGTTTGAAGCACGCTGCTGCCATTCAATAAGGCACGTTCGACTCCGGGACTGAAAAGACTGATAGTTACGGGAATTATACTAACGCAACAAGTAACATTACTGAACCGTGGCTGACAAGCCCAGGCACATATAGCACGGAGGGGGAACTACAAGCAAAACTTGATTTTCTAATGAAACCTGTCCTCTGTGACAATAAGATGCGTCGGGATCAGTCTTTTCTATAGCTGGGCCTCGTGTGAACTCATTTCCTGGTAATATGTCGCATTAAGCAACCTTTAGATACATCTGTGTGGATCTCTGGTCCTGATTCGCAGCTTCCCCTTAACTGTGATGCTAATGTCACCCGAACTTGCTGCAAACAAACGCCTCAGACTCACGTCTCAATTTGCATCCATTGTGATTCCTCCCATTCAGGCCCATTCAGCCTCATTCGCGCCGACTGACGCCTCTCAGCAGCCTCCAACGCCAGGAAGCGGATCTTTAGACCTCCACTAACACGGTCCAGCCCGACTCGCCGCCGCATATCGCGTCCATGAGAGGAGTCTCGCCGGAGTGCGACTCAGGCTCCCTGTCATAAAAGGCCGCGCTGAAATGTGTTCCCCGCTGCAGGGTGTTGGTGACACACCTCTGGGACAATGGCAGCGGCAATAAAGGATGCTGTAAAGCGCAGGAAGTTTTCATGTTGGGATGAGAGCTTTGATTTGGAGATCAGTTCATGTCCGATGCTCAAAACGCTACTTTGGACCATTTAAGCCAGTTTGAGCCCGTGTAGCTGCAGAATGGCAGACATCACCTGACGTTTTTACAGACTTTGCCGCGTTGGGGCCGTTTCCTGAGCAGACAGGAAGCGGTTTGCGTGCGGGGTGTGTATCCACACTGTTTACACTCTCTGGCTTTGTTTTGGGTTTGGAAACATCCCACGGTTGCCATCGAACGCTCCCTTCACGCTCTTCCAACACAGTAGCTGTCTGCTTTTGGAGGCGTGAACGATTGCAGGCGCTGTTCAGCCTTACATGTGTATCTGTCAGGCTTCATTGTGTTTCGTTTTTGTTCTGCCTCTATACGCCTGCATACGTTGCCAATTATTGTGACATCCAAGTGGATTTTCTGCAAATCCCCCGACTGGTCGCAGACTGATTAGCGTCAGTGGAGGAATGATGCCGTTTGGCTAAGCTGTGCTGTCAAAGACAGTGTGATAACAAAACCTTCTCCCCTACATGTCAACGCGTCCCCTATTCATTATTTTCATACTTTTTCATATTTTGACAGAGTTTGCGTTGCTTCAACTGCTAAATGCGTGTCTTTACCTGAACCTCTGCATGCGAGCCCTGGATGTCCCTGGAGGCTAGCGTGTCTTGCCAAGCCAAAGTATCCTCTTGGATACAAACGGTTTCATTAGACGTTTAGGGGAAAGACCAAACTTAGAAGCTTACTGTTCTGAGAGAGAGAGCAGATAAAAATCCCAGTTACGAATATTTTGATACTGTGAAGTGACTTTTTGTAATAAAAGCCAGAGGTGACTGTAGCCCCTACTGTGAAAGGAGCAAGTGTTTGAAGTGCAAAATTATCTTCTACAGTAGAACAAGAGGAACTCAAGAAGGAAACAGGTGATAAAAATGAAAAGTGCCAAGAACCAGATGGTCTTGTTCTTGTTTTTGGCAAAATGTTTGTATCACAGCAGTTTTGCTTCGGTTGAATGATAAAGAAAGTGAGACTCTGACCCTGGACCAAAAGGTCAAACTACCCAACAAATAAAAAAACCTCCAGCTGCTGTGTATTTTATAAAAACATACACAAACTCCCATTATGAGAGTCTTGAGGTCAATACGCAACAACAACGTAAACCAGTCCCTCCTGGTCCTGAACGTGACGTGTGTCAGCTGCATCCGTTGGAAAAAAAGTTTTTTCCCCTAATGAACTAAGAGCCGAGCAGGGAGACGGGTCCCGCTATCACCTGACTTGACTGATTTAGCGCTCAGCATCTCAGCCAAAGTAAACAGATAAGTCACAGCTGTAATGGGCTGTGCCACTCAAACTAGCGCACAAGAAAAGCAATAAGGAGAGAGGAGAATGTAAAGCAGCTAAATGTGATGACAAGTCAGACTAGACGAGCAGTGTGTGTGTGTGTGTGTGTGTGTGTGTGTGTGTGTGTGTGTGTGTGTGTGTGTGTGTGTGTGTGTGTGTGTGTGTGTGTGTGTGTGTGTGTGTGTGTGTGAATCCCCCTTGAATTTCGTATAGGAGATAGCTGTAAGCCAGGGATCGGTCTTGTGTACACAGAGGCTTAATGACAGGATCCTGGAGGGATGGCATCAGTCGAGTGGAACAGACACACACATGTGCATAAACTGGCAGCGTGTTACACAGTCATCTGCGTCGCTTTCTCATTACCTAGCCTTGGAAAACGCAACAAGCGCTGGGAACGGAGTGGTCGACCAGGTTCGCCGCCCCAGGGGCACTTCTCTGCTGGCTGCAGGGTGTGTTCTGTGGCTGTTGTTCTAAGTCAGCACAGGTTGAAAAGAAATAACGGGGCAGTTGAGTGATATCAGCTGAGCTCAGCACGGCCACGCTAACGTTTCTGGGGCGGGTCGGACGCCACGAGGGCGACACATATCGAGGCTACGTGCTGTGTGGAAGTTGATCGGAGCACCGTGCTTGAATAAATCCGCTATCGGGGAGAATAGTGAGTTATTCATTTCAGCTGGGGGCTTCGTCTCCCACCTCTCCCTGTGGTTGAATTTGGGCCATGCATTCCACACCGACCCTTGAGTAGCAGCCCGGAGGTTCATGGTAAACAGACAGGCTGGTTTGTGTAACTTCAGGGCCTGTCTCACCCTCTCGCTGTCTCTCCCTGTCCCAACCACCCGTATCCTCATTTGGCCCCTGTTAATTCAGACCTACCTGACAGTTCTGACTAAGACCCTCTGGGTTTATTATCAGTCCAGCTCGGCCACAGGCTCAGGCTCTCTAAACACACACACACACACACACACACACACACACACACACACACACACACACACACACACACACACACACACACACACACACACACACACACACACACACTGCGCGGTCTAATCTGCAACAGATGGAAGATGAAGCAGGGAGGAAGTAGTATAAAAGGATATCCAGCATATTTGCACCGCTCTGAAGCAAACGATTGGGTTTCGGCGTCGTTCCAGGAAGAGCCGGCGGCGGCCGGTGAGGATGTTCACGGCGGGGACACATTACTCGGCTACATGCATTGTCCGTCTGCAGGCAGATGTTTAGAACAGCCCTGGGGGTCTTCTCTGGAGGCAACCCGGGCCAGTTCAAACATCTCCACAGACGTGTGAAGGTAGAATAAATACAAACAGGGAAAAAGGCCCCGATGAGTACACAGCACATACATAAAGCTGCACATGCTGGATTTCACGGGCGGCTGGTTGGAGATAATGAACGCCTTAGGCCCCAGTTAACTGTCTGGCTTTCGAGGTCATTAGTGTAAACACAAAAGACATTTATTTACTACCTCATTAATGCAAGTGGCAATTAAAGATGCCTTTCACAGGTGGAAGGAAAGGGAACGGAGGAATCTCACAGGCAAATCACTGGTTTGGCTGCGAGCGCGTGGAAAGTCCCAAAACTATAGGTCTAATAATTAGATGCTTTTAATTAGTTTCTCTCTTTACCAACTTTTGCAGAAATAATAATAACTGTTGTTTGCTCACTGCGGGTCCCTGTTCCCCAGCTACTTACTATATTGTGTTTGCAGAGAACAACACAATGAAAGGGTGCGAGTGAGTGTGTAGTTGTAGGCTGAAAAAGTTAAAGACTTTGTTAGATGTAAAAATCTTGGAAATGCAAAAGCTAAAGTGCAGCTTCTGGTGGCTTTGGTGAAAATACAGTACGCCCACCCCCTCATTTATACCGTATTCATCGCATTAAGCCATTTCCTGAGTCTGGGTGGCACCAGATTGGATGGAGCCATTTCCCGTTCGGATGAATTGAAAGGCTGCCGTTCCTCTGGGACGGTGTCAGGCTGCACTCAGATACAGCCGAGCGATAAGACGCGTCCCTGTGCAGAGGCCGACGACCACCCAACACCTAGAGGTCGATGCAAATGTAGAGAACCAAGTCGGAGACCTCCAGCTCAGGAATGCGATGTCCGGCACGAATGAGACCACAGGAGACCACTCAAGCAAAGCTCGCTGGCGTTTGATGCATGCACCCAAACGCCAACATGGCCGCGCGCTGGTACCCGTTACCCGTCAGTGGAAACACCAACATCAAGCTGTGAAATTGGACTCGGGAACAAGCCGGATTCTGTTATGGAGACCCTTTATGTTTTTCCCAATCAAACAGCAGGGCGGAAAGCTATCATTTGTGCTCCCCCTCAGGGTGGTCATTTGACTGGGAATAATTAGGTGGTGTCTTCTATATGTGAGACTGTGCCTCTATCTGTACTGTTTACCTTTACTGGAGCTTTAAAGCCTTGTAATCATTATCATCTAATAATCATCACCTTTAATGTCTCCGTGACTGTGGCTGGCGACTGGCAGCGTCTGGGCAGGTGTGTGAATCAGTGTGTGAGTGGCTTTAATCATCATCAAATAGAGCTGTGTGTACAGGTAATTAAGCTGGTGCCAAATCGACTCTCACTCGCAGGCACGAGTCGGTAGCTCTCAGCAACACCTCTGCTCTTTCTTCTTCTTCTTTTTTTTTTTTTTGCTGCAGCGCTCAGCGAGTGCTGCGGGCGACTTCCACTTCAGCTTCAGCAAGTTTTAACACAGGAGCGTCAGCGGCTCCCGGTCGGAGTCCCGCTTCCCCCGGCGTCAGAAAGTCCTCTAAGCCCCAGATTACGTTTCCTCCCCACAAGCTGACCATAATACCAGGCTTGTGGGGCCAGTGCGACCCGCGGGGTTCAGCCTGAAACCACCGGCACAAGGACCGCAACCGGTGCTGCCACACACACACACACACACACACACACACACACACACACACACACACACACACACACACACACACACACCACCTCCTCAGCGTAGCAGTGTTTTATGGCTGCAAGGAGCATGAATGCACACTAATAAGTCCTCCTTCACCAATTATAGGGGAATATTTCTGTCCAAAGTAAACGGCAGGACACAGGCACGAGTCTCTCCATCACACGTAGCAGAAAAGCAGCAACACAAACCCACGCACTGTTTTGAGTTTACGCAAAATACCAGAGAACGTTTGGCATTTTATCCGCGATAAAATCAATTAAGGGTCAACAGCAGTGTTTGCATGGATAATAACACTCAGGGCTGGGTGGTCCTTATGTTGAATCCAGATTTGTACCTTGAGACTCGTTTTATTTCTGTTCCTCCAAGAAACGTCTGCTTTTCATTGTTCCCTGCTCTGTTTCGACTGTTGGGTGATTGTCTCTCCACACACACAACTACAGAGGATAGCTGCTTGGCAAGCGTGTGTGTGTGTGTGTGTGTGTGTGTGTGTGTGTGTGTGTGTGTGTGTGTGTGTGTGTGTGTGTGTGTCTGTGTCTGTGTCTGTGTCTGTGTGTGTGTGTGTGTGTGCATTCAGAGAGCTGGAATGATTTACACAAACCCGCACTCGATTAATTCCAGTATGACAGCACAGACTGGCCTGTGTGTACACACGCTGAGCTCGAGCTATTAGCCTGACACGGTCGTACAGACAGAACAGTGTTGACTCACTAATAGGTGGAGGTCTGACACACACACACACACACACACTTCACAGTTATGTTTACGTTTCATATTGGTGCCATGTATTTAATCCGATGCCAATCTGTGCTCCAAGTCAAACACAGGGACACCAGAAAACTTGCTCAACCAGAGTCTGCTCTAAAACTCCACAGTCCATACATAAACTGACCAAAAGAGATTTTTTACACCTTTTAGGATTTTCTTTAGCTGCTTTCTTTCAAATAGTTGCAGAATGTGTCACTGTGTTATTTATAATCTCCTTTTTTTGATTGAACGTTTGCAGCTTGGAACAGAAACTCGTCTTGAGCTCGGCCGTGTTTTACTGCCGGCTGTGATCGGATGAGGTGTTTAAGCCGCGGTGCCAATGACTCTAAATACAGAACGCCACAGTAAAAAAAAGGCTTTCCAGGAGAGTGTCCAACAATATCAAAACAATGTCCAGGCTGGATTTCCTCTCTGGCACTTAAACCCCACTGGAGAATGAGAATCTGGGATGCATATGAGAAAACTGTGCAGTGAAGCCTCACACAAGTGTTTAATCTAAAGTTACTGCTCTGAAAAACCAATGTGTCACTTTGCAAATAAAGCGTCTGTAAAGTCAAAAGGGACCAAAAAGTTAGACTCACCACTATATGATGTTATGTTATGACCAGCCAATTTTTATTAAAAGTTATTGTTGCCTCTTTCCCCTGAACGGCTGAGTCTCGCTACGTTTAAAACACGGACCCATTTATTTAAACTCCTCCTGCTGCCGACGGTGGTGTTGTGTACACAGCACGGCACGTTTAGAATTCACTAAATGCACACAACCCGTGTTATGTCCCACAGCGGGCGGCAACCAGAGCAGCTACTGCCTGATGTGACCCCCCCCCCTCCCCCCATGAGGTCCAAATGGCTGACTAATTAACAGCAGCTTAACTCATGAGCCCAAACACCTATCACACACACAAGCAGGGACAGAAACACACAAAGTAAGAGACGCGCGGATCCAGGAGCACTTCCACCCGGTGCCACACACACACACACACACACACACACACACACACACACACTGATACATACTCATTAACAAGGGCTTAGCATTACAGAGCACATACCCCCAGCAACGTCTGGCTCGCTCACCTCCCTCGGTCACCTGACACCCAGCTGCTCTGATCCTCCATCAGTTAACTACACACAAGTTTGTAATTTCCTGTGCAGTGGCCCAAGTCTACTCAACAGCTCGGGGGGAGCGGGCTACGTTTGACCCTTTTATCTCCATTGGACTGTAAAGACGCATTCAGATGAGCTTTGAAATGCTAGAGACACTGTACTGAGGCCCGCTTCCCTCGCTGCAGCGCACCGCGTCCCACCACTAGGTGCCCCCACTGGTCTCCGCACGCACACACTGCAGGAGCAGGGCCATTTTAAGACGGCTCCACGGGACCCACGTATGTTTACATTTAGAAAGCAATGCAGTCAAGTCAAACTGATGGAGAAATATGTAAAGTTTGGTCTAAGGGCACATAAAGAAAGACTCATTCAAAATCAAACAGTTTGACTGAACATTAAGGTAGTTCCAAGGCCGTAGGAGTCGGTCAGCTGCTGCGTGTGACTCAAGGGATGTGGCCTGGCGTGTTCGTCTCTTTCTGTGAATGCGGGCTGTGGTCTGTCAGCGCCGGTCTGATTCTAAAGGAGTTCAAGTGAAGCTGAGCCGCGAAGGGAGAGAGAGAGAGAGAGAGAGAGAGAGAGAGAGAGAGAGAGGACGAGGGGAGATAGCGAGACAGACCACCTGAGTGACAAGCAACAGCTGAGTCCACATCTGGAACCAAAATGCGGAGCTCCGCACAGTCTGCGTCTTTACGCACAGACACGTATCCAACTTAGAATCACGTTTCGTCTCCTTCTTCATCGTCATCATCAACTCGCACAGTTAACAGCAACTAAGTTTTCAAATCTTTGCGCATGATCATATTTAAAAGCTAATAATCTGCAGCGCTCAAACACTCACGCTTCTACTGAACTCTGTATTTCCGCCGTGTTTTGAGCGGTTAAAGCGTTTGGAAAACCTCAGTGGCCACTTTCGAGCCCTAAACGTGACACTCACCTCTCAAAGGCAACAACTCGGTGCGGAGCCGCGCGCAGTATTCCGTTTGCCAAAGGGCAGTCACGGCCGTGGAGGCATCCGGACAGAGCGCAGCCACAAAAACAACTCTGCGCCGTTTGGGGTCCCGAGGCGGCTTAAACGGATGTAGGCTCGCGGAGCATGATGGAGAGAGAGAGAGAGAGAGAGAGAGAGAGAGGGACGCGCACCAGGGCTGAGCGCTGCGCAGCTCTGGCTCCGACTCAAAGCGTCGACAAACGGCATTAGCGCTGCGCTGCCGCTATTGGCTTAAAGGCGCAACTCCCCGCTTCCCCGCACCCTCCTCCTCTGCTTCACACATACAGGAGGCCTCCGTCCTGTTTGCGCCTGCGACCTGGCTTTATTACTGCGTTCTGGTTCAGCGTGATGCGCCTTTTAAAAATAGGCGCTCGTTATTAGAGGTCGGGCGTTAAATATGAGGTGCTCAGTGTAATTGGTTTGTTGCGGTTCTGACTGAGGCCTCACTGATGTTTACAGGAGCGATACTCTGAGCCGGGCTGGTGTGTGAACTCTGTCCAGCATGTCCAGTATTTCCAGTATGGCCCTCTATAGGCCAGTAGCATTGTTCAACGACAGGGAGATACTCTTCCCAGACTTTTTTCTGATTTATGGAGCCAAATGTTTGGGACGGATTTTCCAGAGCCAGCTGCTGCATCAGACAGGCGTTTGTTTGAATGCCCATGAGCCTGGCAGCCGGACACACGCCCGGCGCCGTCGTCCCCGGCAGCCCACACAGCGAGGGGCCGCGGGTGCCCCCCATCGCCCCCCCCCATCGCCCCCCGACCGGCCCGACGGCGTCTGACAGGTTGATTTACAGCCTGCAGTCACGTTTTCACGTCCTAAGCCGTTTAGCTCCGCTCTCATCCACAGGGAGCCCACGCGGCCATGCGGCCGCTGGGCGCCATGGCAACAGATGTAAACAGATTCCGCGTGCGCCCGGCTCAGTTTCCGCGGGGAGCTGACGCTGAACTCACCTGCTGCACGTCTAAACGCACACGTACTGTAGCCGCTGGACTCTAAAAGGGGAAACCTGATCATCTTCAGTGTCCTGATTGCGCTCCTTCCACCTTTTCCCCCTCGCCTCAGTGCAGAATAGAGCAGGTTTCTGTGCCTGCCGCTTTGTGTAACACTAGGCCCGCTTACAACAGACAGACAGGGGGAGAAGGGCATGAAAGGTGAGCCTATAGGCCCGTTCACGGGGCCTGAGAGGAAGCAGGTATGGCAGGAACAAAAGGCTCCTGTGGGTCAGCGAACGCGTCCCCCGTCGCGTCTGATGAACGCGTCTCCCATCTCGTCTTCCATCTCCATCCTTTCTCCTCCTCCCGCCTTCTCTCCGCGAAACCCTGCTTTGAAAACAGTCCAGATGGATGTGGGACCGTGCACCTTGTGATGGCAGCTTGGATATGGTGAGGAATGACAGGCAGAGAGGTTATCTGCCTATCAGTGTTCCCAGTGAAAGGCGTCTTATCTGAACTGCACGGCTCGTCTGTCATCCGGTGGCCTGCTTGTCATACTGGGAGGCTGCACTCTGCTTCTCTGGTTGACTCTGGTGGCGATTACAGCCGGTTGACTGTAGAATGTGTCTGAAAGGCCATTAACATCACAACCAGCTGGGAATCCGATACGTGGCCACAAGCTGCGTGCTGTGAATCCGGATTTGGCACCAGGACGCGGGAATCGGGTTGGGACCGTCGGGCGGTTTGAGGAAAAGTCTGTTTCTCTTCCTGGTCGTGAGCAAGCGGGCCCCTTCTCTGACCCTGTATAACCCAGCTCCAAAGCCTCCAACCCCCTTCGTAGGAGGGAAGTAAGTGATTCCAGATTTGGCCTAAAGGAAAAAACTGCCAATCAAGCTGTGGGAATCGCGCTCGCGTTCCCTCAACTGCCCGTGTGTGACTCGCCTCGTCCTGGTGCAGGCGGTGGTCATGTTTATGTTTCTATCCACTGTACAGCTGCTCCATCACTGTCACTGGTGGTCTTTATCTACCTGCAATCTACGTCCTTTGTCATTTATCCGTGCGCCTGTGTCAAAACGGGGGCTTGGGAAGCGCAGCGTTATCGACGTTCCGTCATCAGGTGCGTGATTTCACCGACTCCGAGCAGCTCCGCCTGCACCTGTGGGGGTGAGCCTTCGCTTTCTCAGGTGCAGGCCAAAACTTGTTTGTTAGGCAGCCGTTCCTTTTTCCTCCCCCACGGAGAGAAACGTTGCATTTTGACCCTGAATGCCTGAAACGAGCCACTGAGGAGCCTGAAACTCTGCGTGTCACGTGGTGTGGACTCAAACGCAGCCTTTTCCTCATTTCTGAAATTCCTGCCGCCTCTGAGATGGAACGATTGAATGGAGGTGCTCAGCAGTCACTGCCCCCCGCGGGGACGCACACATACACACATACCCAACTTCCTGCCTCGCCGGTGCGCCGGCTTTGTCAGACAGGTGTGTGGCAGCGAGCAGGTTAAACGTTAATCCCATTAAGCGGACGCACTTGTTGCCCGAGGGGCGCGAGGCCCCTCGACACACAGAAACTCCTGTGGCGATGGCTCTCGGACCGCCCTAATTAGGCAGCCGACACACATCCCGCCCGGCGCTACCTTCAGCCTGCACCGGACCTCCAGCGGCTCAGCTGCCATAGCCGGCATACCTGAGGCCTTCGTCAGGCGCCTCGGGCCCGGACGCGGGGCTGGTCCCGACGCCGGCCTCGCTCCGCGTTAGGCTGAGGCCTGTGTCGGTTAACTGTGGTGGATGGGAGACGTCCTCAGTCCACCGCGCCTGTGAAAAGGCCACAGTCCCTTTTTGTCGGGCCCCCCTTTTTCAGTGGAGTTTTGGATTGTTTGGGAAGGAGGTCCACGTGGGTTTAGATTGGCTGCTGGGTGTTTCTGTGGGGGTTTGGGAAGCTGCCCTGGAGATGGGTCCCTGTGCTTCTCTCTTGTTGTTTCCTATAGTTTTAGCTTGTGTTCCAGTTTCCTTCACCTTTTGCAGTTAATATTTGTGTTATTAAATCCCCCTGAGATGCTCTCAACACTTATCACTGCTCTCGTCTCCTCTCATCTATGGACATCCAGTCGTTGGGTTAATGCTCAACTGCCCTTATACAACAGTGTCTAATGTTTAAAGACATCAGCTCTCAGTGTGATGTTGGGGGTGTTTTGACAGAATTACACTGAATTATTGCCCAAATATTATGGACCAATTTAAATGAAGTGAAGGGAAACATGACACATGACAGAAGTATAATGCACAGTTTTATTGTTGTTTTAATATATAATGCAAGTTTAACTCTGTGTGTGTGTGTGTGTGTGTGTGTGTGTGTGTGTGTGTGTGTGTGTGTGTGTGTGTGTGTGTGTGTGTGTGTGTGTGTGTGTGTGTGTGTGTGTGACTTTACCTACCTGCTTTAAAAGTATTGCAAACCTCCCTCCTCCACCCTTCCTTGGGGTTCTGGCCTCAGGGAGGAAGTGTGTGACAGCACATAGCTCCTAGACCATATGAGGAATTTCTCTAACACACACACACACACACACACACAGGTCGAGCGTACGCGCACTAAATCCATGTCAAGCCAAGGGCAAGGCTGGAGATCGGAGACGGAGTGAAAGTGAGGAAGGAGAGGAGGACGAGGGATCACAGAGGGGAGAGGAAAGGGGGGGAAGAAGAGAAGAAAGACCTCAGGTTGCACTCGCGTCTTGGGAGGCCAGGGAGAACAAATGTCTCTGACAGTCCTGAAATGAATTTTCCTGCCATTGTTACAAGTGCAGCCACATAACGTCAGACACTCCCTCCAGTCCCCAGACGGCAGCATGTCAGGAACAGTAGAAATATTAGGGAAATACTTCACCTGAAGACTCTCTGAAGGGCTTCTAACGGAGGGAGGCAGCTCCATTGAACCCTGACGGAGGAAGTTGCTGTCTCTGCTTTATTTAAGTGAGGCACAGCTTTATTTTTCGCGTGATTAAAACTAGTGTAGAGTGGATTTTAGCCATAGCCAGGTTCACTTGTGTTCAGTCCTCATGCTGAGCTAGTCTGCAGCGGTGTACAGACCCACTACATCTGCTTAGTGTTTAGACACATGAAGATTTGTAGGGAGGAAGATGGGGGTCAACAAAGCAGAGCGATTCCCTCCGGAGACCCGACTCCAAGTCCGGCGTGAAACAGCTTTGTGTTGCTGTTATTGGAACCACAAGGACACAACGTACGTGACCTGATACTACAGTTGTGGGACTAAGATGAAGGGGGCGTCTGTACAAAGCCTCAGCGTGTTTATCCTGGTGCTCAGAGCCCAAACTACCCAGCGGCAAACGGGGAGGCATCCTGTTGTGGAATCCAACCGTTCGGTGCAGTTTTACCAGATGCCTGTTCTCATGGGGGGCGCTAGTCCATCGATATGATCATTAATGATGAAGGACTCCAGGTTCCTACCAAATGATGACTTTCTGGCTCTGTCATTCAATCGCTCGTGCAGTCGTTTGCATCGACCAGGTCTGTAGTTTTCAAACCCAGACGCTTTGGAGGTGACAACTGGACTCAGACAGGCAAATAGACCTCAGCAGAACCCATTGAGAAGCATATAGAGTTTATGGTAGGTGTAGTGATGATGCAATCGTCCCCTATCATGATGCACGCAGGGGGAAGTGCACTGTATCGCTTTAATGATCAGACTCAGCCTCAACAGACTCAGCGCCTGTTGTTTTCTTTGAGGAGAAACGAAACACTTTCTGGCACTCGTAGCAACCTCATGGAGTCCTGCAGAGGCAGCTCAGCCCGCTTAATGCATCTTCCTGTGCATGCACGCTGCTGCTCCTGTTCCAAACACACACGCACGTTTGCATTCTTGATAGCGGACTTGTTGAGTTGCCCGGCGTTTCCCAGCGGCTGTGCTGCTTTTTAAAGCTACGGGGCGATCTTTATCTGCTGCCAGAGCAACCGCAGTTACAAGACGGAATCCAGACGGAAGGGGGGGAAAAAAGTACTTTAAAAATATTTCTCCCATCCGCTCCATCGTATTAACATGAGGGGGAAATCCACCCTCCAAGTTCCATTAGTCAGAAATAACCTGAAAAACAGATGTAAAATCATTAGCTCACTGCCTCGAACGGCTCGACGTGCAGTGAGTTGAAGCTACACAGTTTTGGCCTTGGCCACATTTGGCAGTTTGATGAATGACGCAGATAACGAGGCAGCTCTGAGCCCCAATAAGCATCCAGGGGAAGAACGGCATGTGCAACTGTTTAACAATAGGGCCAAGAATAGGAAATTAATATTATGCATATGATGGATGGACTACAGCCGGTTGATGATGAAATTTAGATTATGCAGCCTCATGCAGTGGATCCGGTCCAGGCCGGGATCAGAGATGAGGAGGTCGGGTTCAATAACCCGAAGCCTTGCTCATGAGAAACCTGCAGCTCTGCTCTGTAGATTCACGTGCTTGGGCTGGAGTTGAATGTTTCTTTTAGTAGCTTCGCGCCCAGAGGGGTGAGTTTGAATTAATCCACTGAACATGTGCAGCGTTCATGTGTTCATGGGTGTTTGTCAGTGAGTGTCTGCAGACTCTGGAAGGTTCATCTGCGCAACACGTGCCAGGGAGGATTTTCATCACCTCCGTGAAGAGTGAGGAGAGAGGGAGGGAAGCAGCAAGAGGCACAGGACGAGCGGAGACAGACGGAGGGACACCGAGGGCGGGGTGAGCTATAAAAAGCGAAGGAAAGAAGGGGAATGTGGGGAAGAGGGGGACCATGGGGGAGAGGGGGCTGAACATCTCCAGGGGGGATGTGAGAAAGCTCTCCCTGTTGGATTTGGCCCCTCCGACTCAAACCTTGGCTTGTGTCCATAGAACATGCCTCCTCTGTGCCTGCTCCATCTATCATCCTGTCTCTAGCACTTTCTCCCCCCTCCCTCCTCCGCTTCGTCTCATCCATCTCTCGAAAGCAGCCGCCAGCCAAGTCCGGACGCTCTCCTGCTCCGACTCCGAATCCGCATTTGCCAAGTTCAGTAAATGGACAAGAGTTTATTTTGGTTCGGAGGCCGTCGAAGAAACAGATCAACAAACGACAAATTAACAGTGGAGCTGGTTGGCAGACGTGTCTTCTGGGTCTTCTGTAAAATGTCTGCTTTATACTGGGGAAGGCAGCACATGCACTGCAATCATAATACAGCACGATGCCTGCGCTTTTAATTCGAAATAAATGAGGTAGACCCAGCTCCAGTCATCCGTGACAGCTGGGATTGGCTCCAGCGCTCCCCCAGGATAAGCCAGTTATAGTAATGGATGGAGGGCCCTGTCCGTGACACCGGCACCCTGGCCTCTGCTGATCGGTCCTGCTGAGACGCTTCCCGTTCACCCACGTGTCATGTACGGACATGTAGATTCCATCCATCCGTCCCCCGTTTGTCTCTGCAGCTCAGCAGGAGCAGCAGAACTTCCCAGACAGTGATTAGCAGGTAGAGAGGCGCCGCTTCACTCTAATGAGCTGTGGCTAATGGTATGTAAAACTACACCTGCCTGTGCTCCCGCTGCTGCCGGGGGGGGGGGGGATGGGGGGGATGGGGGGTGGGGGGTCACGCTCGCAGGTGGGCTCAGGTGTGAGCGCGAGTGCCCTTTTAGAAAAAAAAAAACAGTTTTTGCTTTCACGCGCGGTCCCACAGCTCATCTCCCGAGGGTCCACGTGGGGGCGGCCCCGCCGGGAGCCGCGGGTTGTTTACAGGAAGCACACGACCCGCGCCGCAATGGCTCCTGACTATTGCGTGAAAGCGAACGGGGATTCTGTGCCAACGTTGGTTTCGCACTAATCAGCTCAGTGTTGCTGCTCTCCGCGCTACATTAGCATCCAGAGGAGCAGCCTCACGCAGCTGTGCTCCCCTCTGCTTATCACGGCGTGCATGTGAACTGTAGCGAGGGAGCAGCCATTAATTCCCTCGAATCGCTACATCATTAACGCGGGCTTTTAATGGCGTCCGCGAGTGCTGACGTGTGCCTGCAGACACACAATCGTGCATGCGTGGCCGCCGCTGTGGGTTTCTTCAGCTGAGCGCAGCATCTCCTCCAGTATGTAAACAAGGCAATCACCATGTTGTTGGGCTGATTGCTCGGCGGCCGGTTGTGTATGTGTCGACTGACAGCGCTTAGTCCTGGCGTTTCAGTGGCTTTGAATGGATGGAGCCCGGCGGACGGTAAATAAATACAACGGAGACGAATATGTGGACGCAGGCGGAGGGAAAACACATGCATTCAATGAGGGGACTTGAACCAGAATCAAAGCGGCGTCTGTGCCGGTGCTGCACCTTCCTACCTCGCCTGACCCCCCGCTGTGCACGCGCCCGCATGCATGCGCCCGCGAGCCGTGTTCTTGTGAGCTGTGACTCACAGTCGCTGCCGCACCAGGCTGCTGCCTTGGCATCGCACACCAGCTACGATGGCGCCTCCCGACTACCACAGTCTGTGTGCGTGAGGGGAGAATGGCGAGAAGGCGGGGGCAGCGGGTGGGGAAAATAGAGCTGAAGCTCCAATGTTTTAATCTGGTGAAGGGGATTTTTAGAAGAGGAGAACCATCTGCGTGCAGCAGCAGGGAGGACGGGAACCGAGATGAAACCTGCCTCTGAGATCAATGAGTCCCCGAGGACCGCAGGCGTCTGAACACGTCCCCGTGGAGCCGCTCTTAATTTTGTCCCAAATGCTACCGAGTCCCCGGCACTCTTTGGTTCATGTCTAATTTTGGTTCGTTTCCTGGAGAGGCGTTTAAGTGCTGTTAGACTCTCGGGGAGCCCACAGTCAAATCAGCTTGTCCTTTTTCAAGCACAGACACGAAATAAGGCAAAGAGTCAGAACGGGATCATCGCATCTCATGTCATCGTGACGGATGCGAGGCACAGAGGTGTCCGTTAAGGCGCTCGCTCCGCCGCCAGCCTTCAGTGTTACATAAAAGAACAGCTTGAAGCACAGCTTGAAAAAAGCACAGGCCGGAGATGGTTCAGCGCGGCAGCAGGACTTAATGATTAATTTACCAACAGATGACGCGCCCACAGGACGCACGCGGGTTACATAAGGCTGGAGCGCCCGTCGCTAACGCGCGCGCGCACGTGCGCTCCTTAGCGGCCAACCGGCGCCGGCCGCGGCGTGGAAACCTCGGCGAGGTCGCACTCACAGGCGGCTTAGCGGCGCCGCTCATGTGAACGCGGCGGCGTGACTGCGCTGAGTAGGATCCCGTTTAACAGGGCAGGTGTTGCAGGGAGGTCACAGGTTTTCCTGCTTCATGAGGCAGGTGGCCCATAAAAATGGGATTTTTACAAGGCCTTCTATTTGAGCAAGGTAACACTCACCGAGCGCAACCGGGGACTTTTTATTGAAGCGGCTGATTTAATAATCAGCTTTGGAGCTGGACAGATGACAGGATGACAGCGGAGGAAGAGGCAGGCGACGGAGGAGCCGGGTCGCGTGGGGTGGAGCGCCCAGGCCCATATCACGCTGCCACAACACAGAGCCGCTCACCTTCACAGCCGATCCCCTCAGATCCCCAATGAAAGCCCTCATTATGTGCACACGGCCACTACTTAGAGCGTCTCTCACGCTAATGACACCTATTTCCACCACTCCAAACTCTGACACCAAAGACTCAGCCTGTAAATCACCTACCACTCATCGCCCTAATTAATAAAGCTGCGGCAGACTTTGAGACTTTGAAATTTTATAGCCAACACACCCATCAAAGTTAAAACGTGATTATTAAAATGAGGCGGGGTGTGCTGACTCAGCGGTGGAGGGACGGAGCCTGGTCGGTAGTTAGACTATGTTGACGCTTGTGAGCCGTGGCCTTGAGGGGCGCAGCCCTTCAACCCGCGCAGTGGGAATGCAGCCTCGTAACTGCACAGGTCAACCTGTGATGACCTTCGGGCTATCAAGGGGTCAAAGGTCACACGTCCTCAAGGGAAGCGGTGGCGGCGCCGAGGACCCACAGGCTTGGCTCAACGGTCGGAGCCCTGCATCGAACTTGACAGCTCCGACTTTTACAGAGAACGGAACAAATCTCCGTCGTCTCTAGCGGATTTATCAGAGCCGCGAATTGGATAATGTTGAACCAGGTCTGCAGAATAATCAGTGGTGGGACTCTAAACAGACGTTAGCCTCGCAACCCACCCGTCTCATCCAGTGTGTGTTAGCCTCAGGACAAAACACAGGGTGACCTCAGCTCACCGCAGCCAAAGCAAAGACGTCCATAAGGTCACGCGTGTTTCGTTAAACGGTTCTGAACTGTTACGCAGACAGAAAATACAGAGGCAGAAGTTTCCTGTTTTCCTTCCAGGAGCTCGCAGAACAAAGACAGGAGTTATAACGTCAAAAGCAACGGCACGTTCTGAGAATCGGCATCCTCTGTTTTTGCCGTTTTGCATTTTTATTTACTTTTATTGGTAGTGATGGGGTCCGGAGTCAGATTTCCTCCCCACGAGGGACTTACTGGAAAACGATACAAGCGTGTAATTCAGCACAGTCGATAAGCGCCTTGCTGTTTACCCTTTGTCTTTATACCGTGTCGGAGCCGTATCATGTTACTGTTAATGCAAAGTGAACATTCCCTGTCGGCCCTGCATCAGATTAAAGGCTGGGAGAGCTTCAGGCTGGAGCGATGATCTTCATTAGTTGAAATGAATGCGCATGAGTTACGAGCGTGCAGCTTTATCCTGCTTCTTGCGTAATAAGCTACATGAGCTAGTTTGGCTTTGAATGAATTTCCTACCGAGGCTGTTTGAAGGTTTAATGCAGTAACAGGCCACTTTAGTGAGATTTAGTCAGGACTGGACAGATAACTGATCAGATTTACATTGTGTCTATATCTGTCTTTTATTTTGGAAAATTGGCTTTTATTTTGAATGACCTTCAATTGTCCCACTTATTTGCCATCTTGCACAAATTCACTTTGGGAACACCCTTTTTTTTGCAAGAGACAATCAAATTAGGCTCAATTTAAAGTCTTTAGTCAGAGACTAAATACGTTGGCTGTTGGTTTGATGGATGTGCGTTTCCGGCCGAGCGGCTCCCAGTCCGATGTAAAACCATGCATCATGTTTGATTATGTCTCGCCTCGGGTGCCCCCCGGCGCTGAACCTCCGCTAGTTAAACTGATTGCTACCGAGAAGTGTCACCGTCCTGAGTCTGCAGCTCTTACACACACACATTCAGATGCCGAGCGATCGCCTGCTAATCGCATCACAGCCTTTTAATATTGTTACTGGGCTCTTTCCAAATCGAGGCAACCTGAAGCAGCTTTTCTGTTTCATGCATAGCTAATCCTGTCATTTTTAATAAAACAGACACGCACGCTTTTGGACAGCGAAACCTCTTCTGCTCCGCGTTTTTGCTGGAACCACGACCACCTTGGAGATGTTTGTGAGTGGATCCATCTACGTTGAATAAAGGCGCTATTCACGGACTGAGCTGGACGACTGCTGTTGACTTAGGCAGAGGGGGGAAGAAAACATGAAAACATATGCTGATTTAGACCCGACAACCTCTGGCTCGGCCTGAAGGAATATAAATCCAATCGCAGCAAGAAAACGTGAAATAACACAATTCTGAACACTATCTATTTAAAATAAATCCACGAACCCAGTCAAATGACAAACTAATTCTACAAACGCATGGAGGCGAATGACTTCTGGCTGTTTCCCGATGGTGCTCTGCAAAAAGCCTACTTATTAGTCACACCCCATTGAGTCCCAGTGCGACCCGCTGGGCCGAGCACATGGCCTCTGCGTAGCCGATGCCTCCTCACCAACACCAGGCGTCCTACAGTGGAGCAGCACACTGATCTGGAGGCGGACGGTGCGGAGCAGGCCAGACACAATGCGGAACGTGAATCACGCTTCATTAACCCAGTTTGCTTCACTGACCACCTTTCTGTCTGCGAGCAGCCACGGTAACGAATTCTTTGTTTTATAATCTGTGCGTTGAAGATTAAGCGCTCATTGTGTGGATTTACTATACACAGAGTAATTACTCCAAAGACCTAAATGAGTGGGATTTTATCATTTCTAGTGCAAACATGGCTCCGCCAGCAGCGATATAGGTCACAGCGTTGTTTGGTGGAGTCTCCCTCCAAAATACACAAGTTATGACTAGTAATGGTTATTAAACCTATGCAGGCTAATGGCCCGTGTGTGTGTGTGTGTGTGTGTGTGTGTGTGTGTGTGTGTGTGTGTGTGTGTGTGTGTGTGTGTTGCTGCAGCAGGAACATCATAGCCTCCGCCACACCCTGTTATTACTGTTATTACAGTCTCGCTGTGCCCAGTTCTTCTGTCATAATGACCAGATAATCACGTCTTAAAGTGACAAAAACATGACGCCGTGTTGTTCTCGTTCCCAGCCGGCTGCGTTGACATTTGTTCCTTTTCTGCACCAGCTGTTGGGACAAACAATACGCATCCGCACAAAGTGATTCAAATTGCTTAAAAGCTGCATTGGAGCAAAATACATGCACGGAGCGCGTGGTGTCAGGGTCCGTGTTATTCCTCAGACACACGAAGACACACACATGCGTCTGCTTTGTATTCAGCGCTTTCTCTCTAACCTTTGAGTGACCTTAGCGGCGGCCGAATGCCAAAGTCCCCGTACGTCCCAGGCTGGAAGCTGCGCTGGAAGCTCGTCGCTGCGCGTGGCGCCGTGCCCTTTCTGCCCGGACCTGCATTATGCAGGACGGGACCTCATATCGATCATCTGCCAGGCACGGAGTCAGATGGACGGACGGACGGACGGACGGAGAGACAGAGAGACAGGCAGCTGTCTGAACTCTGTGTTTGTCCTGAGGCCAAAGCCTGTCATTTTTCTGCTTGTATCCGTCAAAACGCAGCTTCACATTAGCAACAACATTACACCATTATGATTATTGTTACTATGATTTCCAGTGTTTTGTTTCACTGTTCACGTCATTGATTTGATTCATACTGACACTGCAGAACATCTTTATTGAGTGTGACCTCTTTTCTGTGAATAGACATGCTGCATTAGGATAATGCACCGACTCGTCTGACACGGTGGCCTTTACACAAATCCTCTGTGACAAGTTCACCGCCCTCTGACTGGATGATCACTCGTTTCATTACTAAGTCCTTTTTTGGTCAACGTCCAGATATTTGTGAGTGGGCGACAACGGCTGAAACCTACTGGCTGGGAATGACAAACTCCCTCTGAGGCATCTGCAGCTGCAGCGAGATCAGAAATGAGATAAGCATGATGTCACATTTTGTATAATCACAGAGCTGAGAATCCGATCAGCGTCACCCGAGCTCCTCAGCTTCTCCGTCACCGTGGCGACCGATCGATGGCGCACATATCGGCGTGGGTTCGTGAGGAACAGGCCGGCGGCGGCATCAGAGATGGGAAAGCAATTAGAGGTGTGCGTAAACTGCATTTACAGACGCCCGGGTGGCTCTCATGCACGTACGTGTGCCACACGTGACATAACGATGTTCACGCGCCTCAGTCAGACGCACCAACACGCCCGATGAGGCGGCGGCCGCCTCCGAGAGCGGTGAGAAAGTGGCCTGGAGTCACTTAAACCATCCGTTCTGGAGAATGTGGGTTATGTTTTACTACCTTCAAGAGGCTATTTGCAAATATGCAAATATGAGGACTCTTCATTATTGCAGATAAACGTGACCCAAGCCCCTCCTCTTTCCAGCACCCCCCCGACTGAAGTTAAACTACTTTTCCCTATTCTATATTTTTCTACACGTTTCTGAGTCGTGTTTAGAATCACTTTCACCAAGTGCTCGACTCCTCGGCCTAGTGTTGCTGAAGGACGCTCCTCTCTAATACCACGTCTAATCACTAGAAAGCTCCTTCCAGCCTCTCTATTATTTCATGCCGTCATCCTCATAACATACAGGGTGAGCCTCCGCCTTGGGTTGACCCCAGCCCCTCCCCCTCCCCCCCGCGTCTGTGTGATGTGGGACAGCTTGAGCAACAATAGAGGCATATTTGAAGCCTCCTCTTTGTTTACGTTCTCCTGCTCACGCAGCGCCTGATAAATCCTGTCTGTGTCCAAACAAATCGAGCCCACTGTCAGATCACAGACATATTATTAGTGCAAAAAAAGGAAATGGGCCGAGGTTATTGTAATACTTATGATGTTTTATGAACATGAGTGAGACGTGAACTTTCCGGCGTGTTCGTAGCAACGTCACGGTCTCTTCTTCTGTGCTCACCTGCCTCCAGTCGAGCTGAGCACCTTCTCCAGCTCCTGCCTGCGTTCCTGTCCAGCTGTCTGGAGTTCAGTCATCAGCGACTCTGACTCAGGCCTCTGCCTCTCTGAGTCCTCTGCTCCATCCCAGTCACTGTCTCAACATGTTTTTGGACCTCCAGCCTTTCACCACATGGTTCCGTGAGTCTCTTGTTTAACTGCTTCACTTTGCCTCTGGAATCTTGTTTCCTGGCTTGGTTACATTTATGTATTATTCTTGTTATGTGTGAGTTTGAGACGTTGACTTGGCTCCAGATTCCCCAGATGTGAGTCCACTTTGTGGGACGTACTGGACGAATGAGAGGATCTGATCATCTTTGCCTGACACAGACCTGCGTCTGAGGAGAGCGGCTGAGTTTTTCGTTTTTTTTATTTCTCGACCCCCTGGAGTTACAGAAGACTGGAAGGGCCCCAGCTGGAAGCAGGACCGCCGCTTGAAGCCACGCTGACACATGACGCAGACATGAATGCGGCTCCTGTCAGACGCACGCTCTTCCTGAGGCGAGCGCACAAAACGTTTAATCGCACGCTCCTCCACGCGGGGGATGCTCTCCGGGCACAGCCGCGCGGTGAGGACACGTTTTACGGACAGCTGGAGGACCAATGGCTGAAAAAAACAAAAAGCGGGACTACGCAGAGGACTGACACGGCTGCGGTTCCGATGAGCGGAGGGAGGACGTGAATGGACGAGGAGCCGCATGTGTTGCTCACGACGGCTGTTCGGGTGCACGTGCAGCCTGACTTCCGCCTCGGACCGGAGGCCGCTCTGCTCTGGCCAGCGTCCACGCTCTGCCCAGTGGAAATCACTTTCACGTGGGGAACGTTTGTAGCCCAATACCCCGGTGATCTACTTTACAAATTTGGAATTTATGGTTCTAACTGATCCCAGAGCAGCCTTTCAAGTCCCAGAGGCTGCTGCAGACAAAGGGATCACCCGGGGGTTCTGGTCTTAAGCGGCACCGCATGTGTAGACCTGAGCTCTCTATGCTTCTGACAGATCCGCTGTAGTTCATACTGGGACCTTCATGGAGTGTTTGAGCGTTCAGGTGCGTCGGCTCTGAGTGCGCACGCTGAGCCGACCCAGGCTCATGTCCCTCCTCATTCCTCTGCAAGTCCACATGTGTTTTACTGGCAGGCCGACCCATCAGCCTGTAAATTCCACCGGCGTGCCGGCCTGGGGATCCGCACAAGCCGAGATCCAGAAGGAAACGTGGCACAGAGAGACTCCGTTTCCCCGCACGTCGTCCTTTTGGACTGTTCTTCGTTAACGACCTCTTTCTGCTTCTTCCTCTCCTGCGCCGTTGCCTCCGCAGCTGCACCTCTCCCCGCCGTCCGCTCGCCCCGCTTCAGTTTCTGTTAGTGTTAAACTGTGCTCTCGTCCTGTGACTCCAGGAACCGCAGCATTCCCACAACAGCAGACACTTACGAGACACTTATGTGGCTTAAACAATGGTTTCCGTTCCGCCTCGGGGCAAAATAACTCACTTTCCTACACCCCTACATGCACAAACAAACCCTCTCTCTCTCACATACCTACAACCTTGTACCTATCATTAAAATTTATGCTAGCTGCCTAATTTTCCACTCTCTGTCCTCTCCATCAATGACAATCACATGCGGAGCGTGACGTGATGGGTCGTGACCTGAAGCTCTCGAGCTGTAAATGACTGGGTCATCCTTGAAAACTGTGCTGTGCTGATTTAGACTGGTCCACAGCATCCATATACATATATAGTAAATGCATCCTTATGCTTTGTTGAAAGCCATGATCCAAGTTGGCAATTAGGATTCTTATGATACTGTAGCTGTAGGAACTGACATATAGGAAGAGTTGAGATGTAGAAACATCTCTTAAATAGTTTACAAGTGGTGACGCCACCATGCTGTGCAGCAGGTCTGTTTCCCATTATGTCCGCTAACAGCCAGCTCTCCTTTGTGCTGCTCTCCTCCCGCTGCCTTGTCCTCAGTTGGCATCTCCCTCGCCACAAAAAAAATACTCATCTCAAGTATTTTACAGTCCTGCTTTCAGTGCAATAAATACAAATGCTTGCTGGCAGCGTTAGGCCTCTTGCAGTTACGCTGCTCCGGGCTTCCCGGGTTTAGCATGTGGCGTGTCGGGTGTCAGTCTCGGAGGAAATACCTGCGTCGTAAACAGCATTAGCTTCAGTAGGAAGATGAAGCTGGCTCGTGAGTGTTTTTCCATATTACACACTTGGCACTAGAGCGAGTGTAGCGTTCCTTCACGATGTGTTTAAAGCTCAAGGCCTGACAGCATGCTGGCGTTGGACCAAAGGATGCTCAACCAGAGCAACACATGCGGGGCAGCGTTTTCTAGCATCCAGCTCTGGATGGGTTTTTTTCCTCTTTCTCTCCCAGCTTCAAAGACAGGATGTGGACACAGTGTTGTGCCACTAAGCTAAAGACAAACAGCAATGAGGAGTGAAATCAGACCAAGAGGATTTAACACGGGAGAGGATGTGGTTGCAGCATCCGCTCTGTGAAACAGAATGATTCAATAGAATATTCCTATGTGCGCTTCAAGCGTCATAGCAACTCTTCCATCGGTATGAATGAGAAGCAGTGTTAAAGTGCTTCGGCTTTAAGATAGACAAGGTTGGACAATTTCCTATTTATTCATCATCCACTTCACAAACGGGTGCATTTGTTTCCTCGGGTTAACACAAGCTTTAATACACTAGAGGGAGGCCACAAGGGTAAAGCTGCTGTGGGATGAATGGTTGGAGTATATGCTGTCCCTTTAAGAGGTAGCGGCTCCTGTCTCATTACCTGCGGGGCTTTAGGGTGAGGAGGATGTGGTTTGCTTTGCTGGGATTTACTAATGTTTTCCCCTCAACACCGTGTGCAAACTCCTGCTGAGGGCACAGAGGCGGGTTCGTGTTCGTGTCCATGTACATGCACACACGGGATTAGCCGGCTAGCCTCGCTACCGCAACTGGAGGGCCCGTGCCCACGGGTAGTAGTTCGCCCGCCCTACGGCTCGTGGTCCGTGACTCACAGCTGTCACGGAGGCGGTGACTCGCCGTCCACCGGGGGGGGATCGGAAGTCAGCTAGAGAAGGCGAGCGAGTGGAGTGCTACGGGGTCACAGCAGGTCACAGCGGGTCACAGTGGATCACAGTGGATCACAGCGGGTCACAGTGGATCACAGTGAGTCACAGTGGATCACAGCGGGTCACAGTGGATCACAGTGAGTCACAGTGGATCACAGCGGGTCACAGTGGATCACAGTGGGTCACAGTGGGTCACAGCGGGTCACAGCAGATCACAGTGGGTCACAGTGGGTCAGTGGTCACAGCGGGTCGTGTACAGTGAGTCACAGTGGTCCAGGGTCACAGTGATCACGTGGATCAGTGTCACACGTAAGGGATCACTGGAGTCGGGACACAGTGGATCCAGTGGTACAGTGGGATCACAGCGATCACAGTGGGTCACAGTGGGTCACAGTGGGTCACAGCGGGTCACAGTGGATCACAGTGGGTCACAGTGGATCACAGTGGATCACAGCGGGTCACAGCGGGTCACAGTGGATCACAGTGAGTCACAGTGGATCACAGCGGGTCACAGTGGATCACAGTGGGTCACAGTGGGTCACAGCGGGTCACAGCGGATCACAGTGGGTCACAGTGGGTCACAGTGGATCACAGCGGGTCACAGTGGATCACAGTGGGTCACAGTGGGCACAGTGGATCACAGCGGGTCACAGGTTGCTTCACGGCTCATGACGGAGGCAAACGCAGAAGCCATGAAGAAACTGAAGAGGTTAAAAGTGTAGGAGGATGCAGGGGAGAGAAGGCTGAAGCTGTAGCGTAGTATGTGACAAATGGGAATGAGAATTGAAAAGTGTGGTGTGGGAAAGCATGGGGGGGCAGATATGATTAGTGCATAGCTCGGGCTCTCTTTGTAGGCCGTCCAGGCAGTCTCCTTATTAGGGTCGGTGCCACATTCCACACAAACGCAGCACTCCATCTTCCTCTTGCCTCTCTGTCTCTGAGATGCTGTTAATCTGGTAGGGGGATGTCCAACAACTGACCTGGCACTTAATTACAAGCTAGCGCGCCTCGGTCTGTCAAAAGACTGCTGCTGAAAAAGCAGGGAGAGAAAAAGTTGGGAGAAGAAACTTTTAAGTCATTATATTTAAACAACTCACGGAAACGTCCAGCGCGACGGCAATGAATTGCCTTTAAGGTGCATGAAAGTGAACGCGCCGGTAGCAATTTGTATGAGTCAGGTGTCGGCGGAAAGGTCAGACATGCCTGGCGATAAGAGCCGAGAAGTGGAGCTAAGTGGTAAATACGGCCTCTGTGCCGTAGTGATAACACTCCAGAGCTCATCACTCATTCCCTGGAGGTGAAACGTCGCCGTGGGCAGAAGAACCAGCTCGAGCCCGCAATTGCTGGAGTTAGAAACGCCTGCTTGGATGTTCGGTTTGGAGAAAGGGAGCGAAACGGAGAGAAACCGGAGCCAATGAGGACAAACTCTCAAGCTATCGTATAAAAATGCTGATTAGTCAAAAACACTGAAAGAGATCCTGAGACTCTTGAGAGATTTTAGTCTTTGCCAAGAAGATGGACCGCCCCCAAAGCCCCCAAGCAACTCCCTTATCTGCCTCTTTGTTTAATCTGCGCTCAAACAGAAATGCGAGGCTAATGGCGGCGTGTGGTTTTACAGTTAGCTAAGTGGTTTAGGCGGAGATTACTAAGCTAAGCTGTTTCTGGCGATGGAATCAAACTCGACTCTGCTGTTAAACAGCTCTTGGCCGATGCCGCCTGGTGATCCTGAGGCAGTAGCCGTGGGCCGCTTGCTCCTCAGAACCCCGGCACTAAGCGGCTGCAGTGAAGCGGTGGTGCGTGGCGTTCTTGCAAAGGAACAGGAAGTGGAGGAACCTCCGCTGACTTACTGATGGTGTTGCTCCCAGTGTGAACCTGTTATTCTCCCTTCTGGGTCCAGAGGCTTGTGGGAAGTGTAAGTCATAGTGGAAATACAGGGAATGTGGGCTAAAAGTGCTGCGAGGTAAACATCACGCCTGATCTCGTGTTGAAGCTGCTCCGTGGCAAGTGTTCGGGCCAAGAACAACCTATAGTGTTTGCTTTCTCTGAGCAAATGGGGAGATCCACGTGGTTATCTTAAATGGGTTTGTGCCCCGCAGGAGTCTGGCTCCAAATCCGCCATTATTGTCACACAGAGATGAATAAGGACACAGCTGAGTGGACAACATGTATGTGCTTTTTCATGAGACAGGAAAGAGTTGTGAAAACGCTTTTCACATTGGCCCAGGCCTCCTGCTGCTTCTCTGAGTAAGTGTGGAAAGGCTCGTTGGCGAACACTCGGAGAGCTGTATTTCTTCCCTTCGGCCGACTGCGAAGGCTGCACTTCCTCCCAGAAAGTTTCACGTGAAGCGATTAAAAACGAAGGGCCAAAGCTGGATAAATACGAGAGATTTGCTAGATTACTTAAATAAGCAGATAAACTGAAACGCTTTGATTTAAGATATCTGCTCCCCGGGAGCGCGATGTGTGCGGAGCAGTAAGAATGATGAAAGCTGAGAGCATTTTAAATCAAGAACGCGCTGTTTGAAGCCGACGGATGGGAGCTCCAGTTTCACCTCACCGTATGGATCATTTGGTTTTGGTTCCCGCTCCAGCCCTTCGCATTCATCAACAAAAAGCCACGACGCACAGAAAACATCTTGTGGGAACGAAGCGGGCCAGCGAAACAAACAGCAGACTGTAAACACTGCTGGCGATGAGCTATGATGGTGATACGAGCGAACGGAGTGACCCGTGCAGAGCCGTGTCAGCCACACTTTCCCTGTGTTGTTTTATA